>NC_090889.1:145600-148100 GCF_036669925.1 Montipora capricornis | reverse complement strand
TATTTTTTAATCTTCACACGTTGTTTTGAGTTTTAATGAGTGTCGTTTGGAGTGCTAGCACAAAGGACGTATTACAAGGAATAAATTTCGAAGTATTGAATCGCAATTCACTCTCGGAGAATTCGCCTAGTACGGATGATATAAGCCAACTTATCACGTTCTCTCATTCCAATGTCTTCCGTTTACGGCAAGGGATAGATTCTGCCAAAGGCATTTGCTCATTCTTCAGAAACTATGACGCATTAAGTCCTAATAGCTTTTTGAGACTTAATTTTCATTATTTTAGAGGCTCCAATAAAGAAAGCATAGAAAAGTCGCTTATGTTTAAAGTCCATGTTATTCTTCTTTTTTGAAACACGTTTCACGGTATGATTTGAGGAGTGTTTGTTTTGTCCTGAAGGCGTTCTGAAACAACGCAAACATGACGATAACACACTAGTTTACTTGAGGAGAGATGTACAGGCAATATACTTTACACTTTGACACAAAGTTTCATTATCAAAGGAATCAAAGTATACTATTTCCATTTCTTGAACGACAGATCGTAACGTCATCTAGTCCCTCAACGTTTATTATCCTTAGTGGGTTGTCAACAGTCCCCCTAACGTATTCCTCCTTCCAGTTCTTGAAGTGCTGGAGTGATACAATGTTCCCTTTAGATCGCGCTCGAGAGAAACCTAAACTCTTGAAGAGTGCTAGTCGGAACTTCTTACTTCTCCACGCATAAACACAGGGATTTAAAAACGAGCTTAGGAACATCGTTGTAAAAGACCAATGGAATCTCGTGTAGTCACTGCTTCCCTTGAGTTGAAAAACCAAATCCGGCAAGAATAGAATCACAGAGTTGCCTATAAGGAATGCAAGTGTCCGTGTCGTAAGGTAATCATGCGTTAATTTGGCAACTCTGTAGTTGTGCGAAATAGCCTCGTACTGAGAAACGATCTGACGACGTTGCTTCCTGGCAATGGTGAAAATTTTACTGTACATCAAAAGAAACATGATGAGCATACAGAAGTGAAAATAAGGAGCGGGTTTTTGAAGCGGGGTAGAGGAAAACAATATGGCCATAATTATAGACAGAAACCACCCGACACACACTGCCAAGCCAATATTCTTTCCACGCATCACAGTGCCATACTCCAAAGAAAGCCACACAGCAAATAACCGATTTATGGTGAGTGATAGGAGATTAAAAAACGAGGCGTGCAGAGCAATGTACGATACAATCTTGAAATATCTAAAGTTTGTTTCACTCCATGTTTGGTTCAGGTAGTAAATATATAGCGGCTGAGCGATGGAACACACAATTAAGTCTGCCACACTAAGGTTCAAAATGAAGTAGTTAACACCGGTCTGCAGTTCTTCGTTCCTGTATATGACAAAACACACCAGCAGGTTTCCGATCGTTCCCCCGGCAGAAAAAAATCCATTGATAACAGATAGAACAATTAAGAAGGTTTTCATCACCTCAAAATTCAGGTGCTCGTGGTTCTATCTTTTTCCACGGTGGGTTAGGTTTCAGTTTTTGTTTTACTGTAGCGAGAATAATGGTATTGAAGAGATTCCTCCCAGGTGACAGTTGCTTCTCGGTTGAGTTTTATGACAGGAAATTTATTTTCTTGGACTCCCTGGGCTCTATAATTAAAAAGAACAAAATAAAAGCATTTCTTTTTACCCCCATCGCTATAAGGACGTCATCCCTTTAATCATATCATCAGGCGCCTTTGAAGTCATGCGTTGTCTTAACATTTTAAAGGTGTCTTTTATTCATTTTCATCCTGACATTAAAGCCGAAAAGCGAGGAATTATAACGTCTTACACCTGTGAATCTTAATGAGAGTAAATCACCATCAACACGTTTGCTTTCACTGTCGAGGTGAAAAATCTCTTCACTTTCGGTAGTTTTTCAAGAACGAAAAATACATTATTTGGGTTTTTTAGAACGATTTCACTGTTTTAAATCATTCCTACAACAAATTTTGCTTTTGAAATGACTGAAGGTTGGATAATTGAACTGCTGGACCAAAAGTATGTGCAACCGACATATTTTAATAAATGCATTTGCTTCATGAAGTTCAATTCAATTAGCATCCCACGTTGACATGTAAAAAATAAACACTACCGAAAGTGCGATGTTTTGTTGCAAATCCCCCTTGCCTTCATGGACGTCCCATCTTGTTTTCAAGTTGTGGTTCAAAGCTGAAACAGTCACGATACTAAGGACATCAATTATTATCTTAGAATTAAAATGTATAGATAAGGCAACATGCACTGTCCGATTAATAGTCTCGGAACCAGAAATTTCTACAGTATAGCTAAGATTAAAAACTGAGTCATGATCGTGGCAGTTCGTGTGATTTCTTTATCTCTCAGTTATCACTATTTCATACTTTTTTTCCAAGGTGCATAAGCATAACAAGATTTTTGATCTGGAAAACGTTGCCAAAGAACTTTATTCTAATGTCTATAAAATACCTGAATCTGGTGTTGAGTAAGGTGG
>NC_090889.1:108100-130600 GCF_036669925.1 Montipora capricornis | reverse complement strand
TTGCATATCGTGGAGCGGCAGCGTGGAATGCACTTCCAAACCATGTAAGAGATTTGAAAACATGTGAAAACACTAAATAGTTTTAAAAGCGTTTTTGAGAAGGGACCACCATGATTATTAAACTAGTTAAATTAAAGATTATTAAATTGGGTACTTTATTGAAAGTATACAGTTATTATAATACATCATTATATTTTTAACAGTTCAATGTAATTATAGGTTTTTAGCTCTTGTATTTAGCTGCTATCTGCTTATGTCTATTTTAGCCGTATTTCTTAGATTATTTTAGCTAGGAACACGGCTAATTTGAAAACCCATTTTATGTTGAAATTATTACCGTGTACTCTTGCCGTGTATAAATAGAGTTAATTCATTCATTTGCATTGGAGACCATTAAGTTTCAGTGACCCGGCTTCGCTTGATATCTTGGTCATCGAAATAGATTTAGTAGTATACAAACTCTAATCGAAAGCAATCGTGCACATGAATTTCATAAATGGAAATATAGCTTTTCACTCGACTGACTGCTTTTGTCAAGTTCACTGTTAAGGCTTTATCAGCTTTCTCACTGATTGAGTTGAGTGAAATAGTAGTATTCTAAGGATGTATTACGATTGTCGGTGGAAGTCCTTAAGTTTATCTTTCAACGGTGAATAAATCTTGTGAGATAGTGAGCAGTGTGCCCGGGCTCTTTTCATTTGTTTCCTGCACACTTAACTTAAGTATTATCGAGTTGACTCTGCTCATAAATTGGTAACTTCAGTAAAACGAGCACTGAGCTTTACCTTCAAAATAGACACTTCTATCTCTCTGTACGATGCACTTATAAGCTTGCCCGAACTTATATATGTGAGGCAAAGTTTAGGCATTTTGAAACCACTTCAAAAACCCGTGTCTGTATATCAGTCTTGCTCAATGCGTGTTAAAAAGAGACGGCAATCTATACCAAAACTTTAATTCGTGTGATTGCTAAAAAGACTTCTGCAGAGAGTGATCAAACCACGTGACAAAAACTTGAATAGGATATTTTGATTGGCCAATACTATTTTTCATCGTCTGTGACTTATTTCAATCTTTGTGCTGGAGACTGGAAAATGCCAAAGCTACAGTTAACTATTGTCAGGAAGGGACAACTGCACAAACAAATGCTGCAGATCCTGGTAGATCTAACCAGCAAATCTGTACAACAGACAAGAATAATACGGAACGCCCGGCTGCACTTATGGCTGAGGTTTTTATAATTTCTTTTGCAATTTCAATATTTCGTCACGCACGGCCTGACTTTTTGTTATTACCGAAACACTTCTTAACCTCAACTTCCTTTCTTTGGAACCAGGGCTGCATAGCTTTTGTGTTTGTTGCTCTGTTCCCACGCAAATATAGGCGTATCGTGTAAAATGAATGTGTAAACGGATGTTCGAGTCACGTTTTGAGGTCATCAGGAGATTCGGATCCTAACACACTCTACGAGTGCAAAATAAGAAAACAATTTGTTTCCACAGAGTTAACAGAGGGGTTTCAATCAAATGAACCAGAAAATGAAGACTGTCAAGTTATTAATCAAATCCAAAGTCATGTCCTGAAAGCACGTTGCGTTACTGAAACAAATGGTCGTGGGTGAGCTTGTTCCCTCTTTTAGTGACGAACACGTTTCTAAAATCAAATAGTAACCAGTGCTTCGATTCTTCAATTAGCATATGTTCGGAAGAACTCTTTGAAGCCATGATTGTGTCATAATCGGCTCTTCTGATTCCTATTCATGCGTTATGCGATTGATTAACAACCACTTCAGTTTGACGCCATAATGTGGCATGGTGTACTGTCGTCCTTAGTGGCTACGTATGGTTTAGGTGAAGTGTTTTTTTTTTATTTAAAACTCTAGACTACACCTATATTTATCTTCTTCACGGCTCTAGGAAATATTAATTCTTGTCTGCAGACTAAATAGTCTAATCCGTTAGTGGTGAATGTGAACCCTAAACTCAAGGAAATTTCTTTACTCGATTTGTGCTCCTGGATGCCATCATTAAGACTTGCATGGATTCCTTTGACATCTTTTTCGTTTTTTCCGTTTAGGCATTGTTCTTTGGCCGATAAATCTATTAGCTCAGGTTAATTTGCCATCACTCTCACGCAGAACGAGTCGAGAAAACCGTGGAGAAACGACAGCGGGAAATACGTCGACGTTCACAGGATGCAACCACAATAAAACGGTCAAAAACCTCTAGTGAGGAGAGAAAGCGGCTTTGCCTTAAAGTAGATTGTTTAAAAACGTACCGATATTGAACGCCTGTCGAATAACCACCCACTCAGATTTACAATGGCGTAATGAAGCCTCATTTGGACATGGGCGTAATGAAGCCTCATTTGATTATATTGTTCCACACATGCGGAGAAAGCCCCACTTGAGATATCACAACAACTTTTGTTTAGAATTAGTTTTGTTTAACAGCTGCTATTTTAATAACTTAACAATGGATTAAAAGAATGCTTTGTTGTATGCCATCTTTTTGGTGGCTATATCAAGAATATGCCAGTAAAGAGAGTATTTCAAAAATGAGACCCAGTGATGACGATTCCGTTTTATCAAAGAACAACGCAAAAACTCTCCGAAGGCGGAATGCAATCGACGCGGCAACGTTTCACAAACACACACGGCAGCTCGAGAAGGAAAGGAACTCAGAGGAAAGATTGTTCCTCAAGAATCGGAAACGTATTCTACAACGGCAGTCCAGTTTAGTAGGGGACATGTCACCCAGACTGAAAAGAAATGATATAGGGTCTGATGGGAAACAGCAAGTGCTGTCCGCTTCTTGTCCTTCTTCATTTTTAGTCGGCGATCAACAGGAACAACTAGGTTTCCTCGCTAGATACAGAACTAGAACGATGTCATCTAGGGAGTCCATGCCGAGGCAGTTCGACTTACGCTCGCAGGTCTCACTGCCTGATATCTTTGCCACTACGGGAGTAAAAGGAAAAACGGCCAAAGAAAAACGACACGAGCAGACAAAACAGAAATGGAGAGGGCCACAGAACGACACCACCGATGAGGAAACATGTCGAGTTGACTACTGGAAGAAAATAAGAGAATGTCGGTATTTGCGCGCTTGTCCTACAGAGAAATCTGACGAACTTTAATGCCGAGGGAAAATGTGAAAGAACTGGTAATTACTCTGATTCTAAAGCCTGAAAAGCCCAAATGAAATGGAGAAGGACTCAGAACGAAACCGTCGACCGATGAGGTAACATGTCGAGTTGACCACTGGAAGAAGATAAGAGAATATGTCGATATTTGCGCGCTTGTCCTACGGAGAAGTCTGACGAACTTTAAAGCTGAGGGAAAATGTGGAAAATGTGAGAGAAATGGAAGTGACTCTGATTATAAGAGAGAAGACGAAAAGGCAATGCGTTGCTCTTAAGATTGTTGAGAAAATGAAATTTCAACTTAAGTCCATTTCAGGAGAAACTGGGAGAAAAAAAAAAGAAAAATGATATGATGCCCTTTTTCCCACACATTTGGTTTTTTTTTTCTTCTATATCTGGCTTAACCGATTTTTATGTACCTTTTGATCATAATAACGGTTAACGAACGAAATACTGGAAAAACTTGACAACGTTGTGCAGCTTGGTTTACGAGCTCGCTTAACATGTAACATCCCCGAGGGAGACATTCATGTAAGAAAGAAAAACTGAATCGATTACAGCTACATAGAAAACAGCTGAAACTACAACCATCCGTATCAAAACACCACAGACGTCTTGAGTGATATTTTACGGCTGAGTGCAGGTTTTGAAAAGGAGTAATCAAGTGGAATCACAAACATTCAGATTTCTACGGCAACGATTTCCATATGTTGAACGTAATTGGCAAACGAATTAATGTAATTTTTTTTTTTTAATATTAACGTGTCTATCGTTCTAGTTTTTACAAGTAAAAACTAATTGGGGACACCTACTTAAAACTAATTAGACTAAGCTAATAATAATAGTAGTAAAATTATGTACAAACAATATAACATTAATAAAAGCTAAGTTTTACATAACTTGCAGTTTTCACAATTATTTTTCGACGTAACATTTGATAGGTCAAGGGCCCTGACTTTATTTTTAAATGCAATTAAAGAGTCAGCCATTTTAATTGATTTGTGAAGCTTCGACAAATGTAAGGTCCCATGTACCATAAGCTATGTCTTCCATATGTAACGGTGTTACATCTTGGTAAGGAGAAATCGTCTGTATTCCTAAGATTGTACCTACTCATCTCACAACTAAAAAGTTCAGAAATATATGATGGAACTAAATTATTCTTAACTTTATACATAAATATGGCCATGTCCTGGAGCCTGCGATTACATAACGTTGGAAGTCTTGCTTTCTCTAGAAGTGCTTCATAAGTGCTAGTCCTGTCACAGTAAATAGCTCTCATTGCTCGCTCCTGCAACCTTTCAAGCTTTCTCTTGTCTGACGAGCGACAATGGTGCCATACTATGTGACAATATGTAACCTGAGCTAAAATAAAAGCTTTGAAAATTCTTAATTTAGCTTCAGTAGGTAACAAGTTCCTAAACCTCATAAGTATTCCTACTTTCCTTGCCCCCTTAGTACAGACGTTGTTAATATGCTTAGTAAAGTTCAATTCAGCATCAATTGCTACTCCCAAAAGATCAATCCCAGGACTTGATTTTATATTAATGTCCTTTATATTTAAGTTCATTCCCTTTTTCTTGTATCTTGATTCCAGACTCATAGCTTGAAATTTATCTTGGTTACACTTGAGTAGGTTTTGCTGATACCATTCAGAGGTACGGGATCCATAGTCGTACAGGATTGTTTATACATCCTAAATCCTCTCTCCGGTAGATTACACTTGGTGGTCATCAGCGTACATGGCAAGCCTACCCGCATGAATATTCTGAACAAGATCGTTTTGGAATATGTTCCTAAGTAGTGGCCCTAGGTTTGATCCTTGTGGACAGTCTCTGCTTGCTTCTCTCCATTCACTGAAACCTCCTGATCGCATCCGCACCCTGTTTTTTCTTTCTGTAAAATAACATCTCATGAATTTCAATGAATTTAAAAATTTCTGGTTGCCGGCAAGCCAATATCACTGAAGAGTAGAGCATGTTTGATAACAAAACATTTTAATAAATTAGCGGAATACCCGAAAACGTTTTGGGATTTTTGTTATCGAAATAGACTATTTTCCGTGTTTGATTAATTTGCGGATTTGAGTTCAATACATGCTAATACGACATGAAAAACATTAGGGTTTCTCGAGGGCGTAACGGTGCTTTGTTCTGTTACGATGCACGCATGAAAAGACGAGAGCACGAAAGTTGTAGAATGAAACAAGATCTCTTCTACAAGGCTCTCGCGATTCCGATATACAAATTTTTGCCGCGTTTCTAGCGGAATTGTCCAAATTGCCAAGGACTTAGTTGTCAACGAAGGAGCATATAGACCTCTTTCACAATGGCGGCGAAATAAAACATTCTTATATTTTAATGCTCATAAGCCTTTCCAACCTCGCTACGACAAGCAAATTTCAAAAGAAGATTTGTTTCCAAATCAGAACAGTAGGTCTGATACACCATCATCACTCAGCTCCCATTTTGAAGTCCGTGGGGAATAAAAGCTTTGTCTATGCACGTCCAGCCTCGCTCTGAATGAGAGGTTAGACGTGCAAAATCTTTTGTTTGGACATTGAGTGATATAAGTCTATTGACACAAAACAAAACAATGTAACGAGGTCGCCATTTTAGGTGGTTTTCAATCAAGTGATGAGACTGCCATGTTGGTTCACAGAACAATAGCAAATTTTGGCTCATGTTTTGCGTTATAATAAAGTCAAATTCCCAAAAGACTTTATTCTCTATTTTTCTCTGCACCAACATGGCTGCTGTGACCTCAGGTGTAAACCATCCATAAGAGCCGAACAGACCCCACAAGGGAAATTGCCCAAAACTTGGAGCACCGCAGGTGATACTGAAAACGTTTACGAGTCGTGGCTTTGAGCATCCGAATTGAAGACCGATGATCAAAAATTTAAAACAGAAAAGGGGCATATGAGCGGGTGGTGTGATTCCCAAAAACTCCTACCTTAAAAATGAAAAACGTTCCATCATTTGACATTCAGGGAGTGTTATTCTAGATAACTACACCTCAGCCAACTAAACCATGCACCCACTAATTAGTACTGAGATGAGAAAAAGAATAAATAAATATATAAACAATTAAATAAATAATAATAAATAAATAAATAAATAAATAATAAATAAATAAATGGTCAAATCCGCAAATCTAAAATTAATGATGCTCAAAGTCAGATCAAAGCTAATTCATTCTTTTTAGGAAAGAAATTTCATGATTTTCTCTTTATTTGTCATATTTTTGTTTGTTAGAAGGTGTGTTGATTTTCATTAGTTTCAGGTGAAAATTGACCTCAGTTTCTTAAATATGTGCTGTCTCGAGCAAAGTTTTGTTGCTCGTTCACTGATGCAGGCATCTTCGCATGACTTGGGAGTTTAAGTGCAAGTAGGAGTCGTTACTTGTAGCTGACATAAGACCATAAATAATTCTTGACAGGCCGCAGTGTTCGGTGGGGAGTGAAACGCGTAAACTCGGTTTTCTAAAACGAATAGATCCCCTCGTCAGAGCGTCACTCCCAAAGACACTCGTTAAAATGAAGTTCATGTTCATGATTTTGTTGAAACCATTTCTTCAGAGCAAAAGAATTCGGGCAGTTTCGGCTTCTACGAAGTTGACGCATTGTTAGAAGAGAATGCCTTTTTTGTCTTGAGCTGCAGCGTGCCACAAATGAAAAGGTCGACCAGTCAGAAAAATGGAGGATATTAAAGGTCTTAAAAAGACTGTGTCACGCAAAATGACGTAAGTTCATGACAACCAAAATGCCCAAAAAGCAGAATGAAACATTGAAATAACGGTACCACTTAAGACTGCTGAACAACATAAAAGAAATACAGCAAAAGGAAAGAGAAGCATGGATGGAGACAAATGGACAAGATTGAAACGGATTCCATTTGGGTGATCTTCACTAAAAGTGAAAAAAGTCTGCCCTACGTTTTTTTAAAGTTTATGGCAAATCGCATGGAAAAAGGTCGTTTTTTCTCGGAATCATCTTGTTTGTGATGTGACGATAATTTTATCAGTTCAGGAATTCCACATTACTATTTTCGAGTTCAAACTCGCGATTAACTAAAAATTTCTCCGGAACACCCTAAAATATCGTGACATAGCCCTTTAAGGATAAACAGTCAGTATTGCACATGGACGATTTGAAATTATTTGCTTAAAAGAAGGAGGTTTGATTCAAGGGTCCAGACGCCGGTAAGTATACTCAGTGCAGACAGGGATGAAGTTCGGTCAGTGAAAATGCGTAGTATTGATAATAAAAAGAAAACAGAGCCTTTTGAGCAGAGTTGGGAAACTGCAAATCAAGTCAAATGAAATTAAAGCAGATTATGTCGAAAGTTGAGTAGTTTTGGATAAGAATGGAAAACAAGAGAATCTGGAGAAACATTACTTACTCCTTTGGCGCCGGCATCAACCAGATATGCACGCAATTACATACACGCCCCATTTTGAACACGAACTGTCCTGTGTGGCTAAGCATTTGCCACCTAGTTCCATTATGAGGATCATGTGTTAAGGATAGCTTTTTTTACATGATGATAAATACAGCTTTTCGTCTAAACTTGAGGAGCAGAGTTTGCGAAACAATTTGTGATGTAAATTGTCTGTGTTCATAAAACTGGCTGGTGTTAAAATTGTGGAGAAGGTCGAGGCGGCTTCGAGATCGAAATGCATGTAATAGCCCTTATTCACGATGGCGGCCATGTTGGTTTTCAAATTGTCATGCAAATTATCCATGTGTTATGCTGGGGGGCAAACATCGGAATAAAGGCAAATTGCGGAAAATCGGCACGTCGAAATATTGAATTAGCATTGCTAAAAGTACACTTTAGAATTTAGAATTAAGTACCTTTTATAATAATTTTATATCTTTTGATTGCCTCCGACATTTTGACTTCGACTTCGTTATCGGCTAATTTTTCAGTAAAAAAAAATCGAAGTAACTGGTGCAAGCATTCTGTTTTAATGTGATAAACATTCAATGAACATGAAACAAATCATCTGTGTGGCTAAGATGTTCGTTATAAGCTTTCGAACTTGTGTTGCTTGTCCCTCAGAAGTGTGTAGCTAATTTGCATGAAAATAGCAAATCCAACATGGCGGCTATCGTGGATAAGGTCTATTGCTGAACGTCCATCGGCTAAGCACACTCCATGGTGGATCAAAGGAACAGGTAATTATCAATTATTCCACAAGCGCAAGTTGGATGTAAGATGATCAAGGCCTAACGCACCTCGTTGGCTATGATCATTTTATGTCCAACAAGCGCAAGTGGGATAATTGTTGTATTAAAAATAGACACAAATTATGGATAAATCTTCCCACCTTCAGTTCTGAAAAACAAAACAAAAAAGCTGATGCGTACATTTACCATGATGGCCAAGCCAATCAGCCTAGAATTGCGTCATCCAACGATCTCAGTAGTTTTTCACAACGAGGAATATTTGCATACTCCGAGATGACATTGATATAAACAATTCCTAATTAAAAAAATGAAAGTTATACATACTGCAATTCCTCCTTCACAAGCGCGGTGCAAAGCCATAAGCAAACGGGCTTCCTCCAACAGGGTCTTGTGTTGATGAGAGAAATGTGATTCGAGTTTTATTGCAACTTGTTCCCTGCTTTCCATATCTTTCCCTAACCATATAATTCCAAAAGAACCCATCCCGATCTGCACCAAAAGGCGGTACTTGTTGGCAACCAGACTTCCACCTGACAATGAAGAACTAGACGGACCAGCCATGTCATTGTCAGTAGTTATGAGGGTCTTTCTCTTTCTGACGCCTGACTTGTGTGAGCGTCATAATTGCAATTGTAGCGTAGTCGTGAGTGTGCACGTGCACCTGGGGAGCTTAAGCATGCGCGTTTTTGACACGCGCACGGCAACCGGAGGTGAGCTGTTTTCCCTTTTAACTTGTGTTCACACTACCACATTTACATTGATAAGTATCTTTTCTCCATTAGAGATGATTAATATAAAAATCTGGGAGACACCACTGTCCTGGCACGCGAATGTTCTCTTCCGGTTGCCGTCCGCGTCTCAAAAGCGCTCGTGCTTAAGGTCACTTATATAAAGTCTTCAGTTGAGCCATGGAAAGACCAGGAACGGTGAAAATCTCGCATGCCAGGACAGTAGTCTTCCACAGCTTTTTGAACTTATCTTTCCTAAGAGAGAAAAGATACTTAGCAATGTAAATGTGGCAGTGTCAAGACAAGATAAAAGGAAAACAGCTCACTTCCGGTTGCCGTAAGTGGCTCAAAAAAGTCGCGTGCTTAACCTCCTTTTAGACAGTTATCAAAATTTATGTAATAACCAAATCAATGCGCGCGCTCTGATTGGTCAATCAGCTTTGGTTTATTGTGCCAGCAAACTCATGGAAATGTCGCGCGTCTTCCTTAAAGTGCTACTATGATCAAAAAGTTCACTTCTCTTTTTTCCTGCAGATTTTGAAGGCGTGTTTGCTTGACACTTGACTGGCAAAATTTCGAGTTTCGAATCTTATCCAAAGGCTGTTTTCTTGGAGTGCAAGTTTTGGATTTCACGGTCCGCCACTACTCACGTTCAAGACTGACCGATTGGACCTCCGGGTTGGATAGAGGATAAGATAACGTCAACGACGCACTTGCTTAAAATTGCAGCGTGTAAACGCAGTTTATGATACATGCAAAAACACGAACTCCAGTGCTACATATTAATATGGGCGTGTGCACACGCATTGGATTTTCAAACTAGAGAGTCTTTGATGTCATCTTATCCTCGATCTAGCTCTGTCAAGATTTTAACTGTATTAATGGGGAACCATTAATTAGGAAAATTTCAGTCAAAATAAACAGGCTTAAAACTACAGTCACTTATTGTTCAGTGTTTGTAGATCATGGTATAATGGCTCATAACCCAGGACGGTTTAGTCAATCAAAACTCTCGAATTGCATTATCCAATGACCCAGTTTTTAATAAAAGCAATATACCAGAAGTTTCTATGGTTTATAGGCTGATAAACCACCCGAGATGTTGGAAGAACACGAGAAGAATCGTAAATCACAAGCTGCAGGCGAGTGATTTAAGAAGTCTTCGAATTCCTCTCTGAGTTACATTAGATGTAACACACGAAAAGAGAAAACGCGATTCGATTCCTTTCGAAAGGGGCTTGTCGTCTGATCTTCGAAGGCACTACTCCATCAAATTCTATACAGAGTAGTGATAGGTCTAACCGAATGTGTGGAAAATTATATCACTCATCAACTACTGAGGGACACTGATGCCATGATATGAGGTGTACCTTGTAAAAGTGCCCGTTCAACCGTGAGCCCACTTTTACAGACCCCGGCAAGGGCCTTAAATTTTTCGTCTTTTTTAACGTTTATTATAAATTCGCTCTCCTTTCTTCCAAACAGCATTACAGTTAAGTGAAGACAATTGCAAAGTTTCCCAGGGAGAATGTTGAATCCGTCCACACTGGGCGTCCTGTGCTTTCTTACTAATTGCATGCGTCATTATGGCTTATCATTCGCAAAATTCTTAATTAATCTCACCAGTCTAATTACCGTCAACCATCAAAAAAGGAATTGTTATCAGAGAATTAAGAACATGTGACATACACAAAGTAAATTACCTCCCAACCAAAGGAAAACATGAGGTAATCCTAACAGGCGGACTATCGTAAAACGCCCATTTTGGTGGCGGGCGGGTTTTCCTTTTTATTGCACATGGACTGCGCTTTCCAGAACGTAGTAACGTCATCAAATGGAGAAGAGAAAAACAACTGCTGTTACCTTACGAAGCTAAGCAACGAAATTATACTGCACATCTGCGCTTACATTGATGCGAAATCGATAACGAGACTTTGTCAAACTAGCAAACGCCTTCGAGATGGAATCATCTTCGGTGACCCGCTGTGGAAGAAAATCCTTCGGAGAGACCTCGAACTTGATCTGCGAATCAAACGGCCGTTCAAGTCATTTTACGAAATATATCGCTTAGTATCGATGTCACGCACAGTGACAAAGATTTACCTCTCGGAAAGGTTTTATTCTTCTGGTAAATACGGGTATTTGCCAGGTTGGTTATGGACTTGGGTGATATTAAACACAAGCGCTCCGGAGCTACCTTCCTGGATTCTGAATCATAGGGAAGCATTTCTGCGCGTGAAAGTGAGTGAGATGCCCCTTGGAAGAATCCAGCGCGTTTGGAATCTGGCAGCGGTAGATTTTTCCGGCGTAAGGGAAGTGAGAAATGAAAGAGGGACTATTTACTACAGTTGGTCGGATGTGCATAGAGTATTCTTTGCCAAGAATGGTGGGCTTAAAGAACTAACCGCTCATTCGCTGAAGCGATGTTCAAGAGCAAAGCGACACTTGGAGAGAAGTTATACTCAACTTATAAATCCAGAGCAAGTGACCAGTCAACACCAAACTGGACAGAGAGTTATTACGGTATTGCCACAACATTTTTTCTCCCCATCGTGCGGATTTGGTAATTTCTTCCAACCTTTGTAACAGAAGGACGAAGCCCAGCCGGGAAAGAGAATGAAAAAAAAAATTAAGGTCGGGAAAAAATTACGAAAAAAATGTGGTGGATTTATACCAGCTTTGCGCCGAGTGTAGCAGCTTTAACACTTGAATTTCGCTAGTTACACAAGAATTATCGGCTTAAATTACATGAATATAGCCATAACCAACATGCACCACTAGGATGACTGAACATGTACATGACAGTTAAGTTCTGGAATTGTTTTTGCACGAGCAAAACGATGGACCTCGCTACACGTTAACTTTACAAACGAATTTTATAATTACTGCTATTTTACAAGGAAAATGAATTACTTTTGTTTCTTATTACACTCTTTTTTCGACATACAACTCAAAAGGGCAGGAGTATGCTTGAAAGTTACACCCGATATTCTAAAAATCCTATGGCTAGTTACTATATTCCTTTATCGGCAAACTGCTAACCAAGAATTTTCTGTCAAGACACTGATGCGTTTTTACACTACTGACCTTGTGTCGGATTTGAGAGATTATGAAGACATTCACAGTGCAAATACGTAAACTGTCGTAAATTAGTCGAGAATTCGCTTGCTATACAGGGACGCGATTAATATTTTAAAATAAAATGATTGAAATTATTCGGTGTTGCTTTGATATCTTTTCAAGGTCAAACATATGCTTAAGGTATGCACCAATTTTCGAGCTTTACCCTCAAGCATAGTTAGCGGAGTCCCTTCACTAACTATGCCTCAAGGAACCTTATCTCGGTGAAAAACTGTCTACAAGGCTAATCTGACAAACTGACACCTCGCACATGCACTCGACATGGGTCGTAAAAAAACGATAGCTGGTCGTTTTGCTGACGACTCCCTTATAAAAAGGACGGGGGTGCTCGTCGGAGATTTTGAACAGAAATCTTAAGAGGTACCAAGATCCTGTCTTGTGGACGTGGCATGAATTTTTTTTTTTTTCACCCCTAAGAGGTACCAAATTATGGGTTTTAATTAGACAAACTTAAAGTACGTTCGCGAACTGGACATTGGCGAAACGACCGACATTCTAAAAGAACAACTAAATGCTAGTCAAACCGCGAAAGAAAAAAATAAACAAAGACAAATCTTCAGGAAACGATCACACTATCGGTTCCCCCTCATTTTTCCCCTTCAAAACTCCCTTATTATTCTCTGCTTTTTGATTGGTGCAAATTTCGCGCAAGCCAGCGGACATCAACAAAGTCATTAGACACCCCCTCCATCCACCTCCCCGAGAAAGAAAAGTAGGTATCAATCGGTTAATAATAGAGCTATCATTGCAACAACTACATCACCTCAAACTACAGTGACTACGTGAACACCAAAATGGTGGATGGATTATTTAAACAAGTTTCAACTTAAGGTTACAACTACAATGATGTTGCCACCAGGCACTGTAAGTTTATTTAAGTACTGTACATGTAGATTAATGCTGCTCTCCGTTGTTTTTCACTTCTCGAAACCTCTGTTGACAATAAACAACTTTTACATGTATGTACCTAACTAGAAAAGAAAAAAATGAAAGTACTTGACCAAAATTGAAATTACGTGGAAAGCGATTTTGATAAACAAAAAAGATGTTCCTAAAAGAGGTGTTAAAGCACTCGGACAACAGCAAGTGCACACGTGTAAAGGTCTTATAGCCATCCTAAAAATGTTTGAAATAAAATAATTAGCAGAGCTTTTTCCAGGAAATGCATATTATTATTAAAATAATTGCACTTGCTTTCTATTTTCTGAGGGCAGATTCAACTGAACTGTCATTCCTCTCAAGGGATGCTGAATGAGATCAAAAGCAGGCAAGGAAGCTAATTCCTATCAATAAGTGTGCCTCTTGCCTTCTTGGTAGGATCCTGTTTAAGCTGAGTCAAAAAAGAAATATGAGAATAAATCATAGTAGAATAGCGCGGTAGATGTTGTTCTCGCCACGCCGATTTTTCTCTTCCGCTCTTTCCAATATGGCCTTTGATACGCGTTTCGGGGCGACAACAACATCTACCGCCCGCAAGTAGGCTATCGTAGAATTGACGATATTGTTATCAAGAATGAATCAGTGTTGCGTAGGTTAACAATAATCAAATCAATTCATTTTTTGATCTTAACTGATATTTTGATTGCTTTTATTAATTAACTTTTGACCAGCAACTTAAGTGTTCATCAGAAACTAGATGTAGGGTGAAGTTGAGGACCTCCCAAAGGTTAGAGCTGAAAAGTTACACAGGCAAAATATCTGGCCAAGTTGATTCAAAGGTGATTAAATTTATTTAATAACAGTGTTCAAGTCCCACCCTGCCATCAAAGAAATAAATAAATAATGATAATAATATTGTAATACCATGTACAGTGTAAGTAACTGTGATGTACATATCCACATACGTGGTACATAATGAATTGACTACCCTCATAGGGCCTTAAATAATGTCAGGATGATCATGATAATAATAATAATAATAATTCACCTATATGTACTTGGGGGTAAATATTACAAAAATAATTTTTATATTATTATTTACTTACATGCAAGAAAATGTTTGTTTCAATTTTCACTAGAAATACATGTAGCAGTCCTAACTTTATTATAATAATTTATTATAACTGGTGAAAATTTAAACCAGCAAAGCAAAATATCTACATGTATGACAACATCAAAAGTTTTAAAACGTATTCAATCATTGTTGAAGTCCAATGCAATTATTAAATGTTGACCAAAGGATTGATTCACAGATAATTGTAGAAAAGTACCTGTTCAGCAGCTGCCCTTTTCTGAGCTGTTGATTTCCTCTCAAGTTGTTTCTCAATAATTTGAGCATTATGAGCATATGATGATGCCACCTCATGCTTCAATAAAACAATTATGAAGCAAATCATTAGCGTGCAACAAAAAATATTACACATGTAATTTACACTGTACTGTATAAAATATGCAGTACACCGGTATGTGTAATTCAGGGCTGCCTTGCACAGTACATGTACCTGAGTATCAAAAAGCAGCATCACTCAAAAGCCAGTCATGGTACGTGAACAATGTACAAGAGATGGAATTCTTGCGGAATTCAAGCCAATTATGATCAATTGCTTAATAGATGTTAAAATCTCTGAAGAAGATTCAGACTCAAGAGGCACTAATATCAGAGTCTTCTCTTTTCCCTCATCTTGCTACATGTAACATGAGCCATTTTGTCAATTACTGTACATGCAACAGGCACAACCTTCCATGAAGAAACCAGCAAGAAACTGAGGTACAGACAAGAAGGAGACTTGAACTACATGTACATTTGTATTTTGGCAAAAAATCTGTATCTTGCATGAGCAGCACTCGTATACAGTAATGGGCTTCATTTGCGTCTCATTTAATACACAGTTTGCATGAGCTGTGGATTATTTAAACTTTTTCTAATTGATGTAAACCACCCTATTATTGTTTACGTTTTTTTCTTGCAATCTGAACATGTACCATTGAAGTCACAACATACCTGTTCAATTTCCTCTTCTTCTTCATCAATAGTAGACACTGTGACAGAGCTAAATTTACCAAATTCTTTTGTTCTTTTTGTCATCATTACCTTTGAAAAATGTAACAACCGAAGACAAGATTATCTACAGAATATAATTTTTGCATTAATAATAATAATATGTGATCTGCTAATCGCCCTTTCTCGCAGTCGGAGACTGAATTACTAAGAGCGCAGCTCAACGAGGTCGGGCCGAAGGAGCTGTGCTGCCGGCTAGGCGCTCGGCCCCTGAACACGACCCATGTATGACCTCAGAGCACAGCACCACAGCCTGATGGAATAGGCCGGGAGTTGATGTTATTCAATATGGGAAGAAAAAGTACAACACTTAAAGTACACCTACAGTAACCTCTAAATTTTTTGTTAAGTAGCCGTCAAAATATTCTTTTGTTCTTGACCATGTTGGTGAAAAAAAATTCTTGTTATACATGTTACTGTATTTCCTCAATTTTTGTTCAAAATAATTATGAAATAAATGTGCCACTTTGGCTCACCACAGAGCTTGCTGGAGATTGAGTCAGAATCCGGTGTGTGATGTCAGCTGGGGAAGCGATTTTCGCACTGAGAGACGTTGAGACCGCAAAGAGGAAAATTTTGTCTAGAATACTGTATGCACGTTGCTGCTTGCAAATTTTCTACAACATTTGCTCGAGCTTTTCATTTTCTTTAAGCTCCTTTACATAATTATATGCTCTTAACAGTCTTCATCAGCCATCAGCTCATTGGCAGACACCGTAAGCAATCCGAACTTTTTCGATTTTACTTGGCATCATCAGCATCACTTGCAAATCACCATCTTCGTCATCGATCTCACACTATGCAAGAGAACAGATATCAGAGTCCTCGGACTCGATGGAATAATAATTAATTATCTGAATCTGTATTTCTTGATCGTGGCAATTTTTACTGATTTTAATATTTCTGTGCCTCAAGGTCCAAATAAAGTCAGAGATTGAAGACCAGAAACTTCAGATGAAGCCCGGTTGATTGCACGGCCTTCAACTGTATCTCAGTCGCATAAAGGTTAAAGAAGATGAAAAAAATAAACCCCAACAAAATTCTGAGGAGCAAAGACACCATGATTGCCTCCTTTAAAGTGGATCTACCTAATAAAAAGTTCAAAATTCCCTCCTTTCTATGATTACAGTATGTACTTTCATTAATATCAATCTAAAATGTAAGGCCCAAAGGATCAACAACTAAAAAGAGATTAAGCAGGGGGTTCATTATAAATAACCCATTTACCCCAGGGAGTAAGACAACAGATTTTACTCTGTCTAACCCCAGACGATTTTACTTGTCAATTGGAGGCATGCTAGGGCACCTGAGAAATAAATGGATTAACCCTTTCCTGACACTTTTAGATTTACTGTCTAACAACAGACAATTTTTTTCCTCTATAATATTATTGCATGGGGCTGCTCAGGGATGAACCCTTTCCCTACGAAGAGCGACACAATCATGGGATTTTACTCCCTTTGTTTGCTGTTAATTTGTTTCTTGAACAGGTTGAAATTTTGGAAGCAATTCAGCTGGTAATCGATATGGACCTAGCCACAACACCAGGAACTCCACCCACTACTTTTCTTGAATACCGTAAAGACTCGCAGATAAGCCGCACTCGCAGATAAGCCACACCCCGAGTTTAGCAACTCAAATTTTGGAAAAAAGTTTTTCATGAAAAGAAATTGAAAGAAATCCAAAGTCGAGACCATGAAGTGTTCTGTCTTCATCGAAGGCAAACTCGCCAACAATGGATCGAAAAATACTTTAAAGTCTAACCCGTAATTTTAGCTCTTTAGTAGAATAAACATTATGTCCACCACTTATGACAAATGATTGATATTATTCTGGTATTTGTTCACAGGTATTTCTCCATTCAAGGCAGTTTTTCCATAGAATTTTGCGCATAAATTTGTTGTTTTCTTGCATGCACTGTGCGAAGCTGTGAAACCAGGCATAATATCGGACGATGGAAGACTGGACACCGAAATTCACAGCACCTTTCCCGAATGGTCTCGCAGATAAGCCACACCTACGATTTTGATCGCAAATTTTTGGCAAAAAGGTGCGGCTTATCTGCGAGTCTTTACGGTATACATTGTACATGTACATGTTGGGCGTGGGTTCTTTTACGTCCCACAGGGAACTTACATGTTCGAATACGAGACAGAGCCTACGGTTTATAGTCCTCATCTGAGAAGACTTGAAAGTCTAACCATTTTGCAGATGAAATTACATATAATTAAGACAGCACCTTCTGCTCAGTTATTTAAAGATCTTGAATTTTTGATCTGGCCAGGGTTTGAATCAATGGCAGCCCAATGCTCAACCAAGTGAGCCACCCTTGAGTTACAAGTATCAGCTTCCTAGTCATGTACTAGACAGTTTGCTGTACCTTGTTTGGCTTAGGTCTAACAGTTGCTGTGGTTTGACTTTCTCCACTGTGCACCAATGCCCCTAACAAAATGATAATACATAAAATGCTGTATAAGTGATGGTACAGTGTACACGTATTACCTGTTCAAAGGTTAGTTTTGTGAATAGCACTGGCCACACAGAAAGAGCAGTTTAATGCACATTCAAGTGAAAGCCCACACAGGATTTCCTAAAGTTGGAAGGTGCATAGAGCCATTGGAAGCAGCATGTATACATTTTATGGTATAGGGTAGATATTGACACTTAGTGCATAGCTAGGACCAGCCCTCTGCATCATGGTTGTAATTTCAACAAGTATATGTACTGAGTGTCTCCAGTGAAAAGGTTGGAGGACTTCAATTCACATTGGAGGGATTACCACAACTATAATTTTTTTGACATAAAACTGAGCTCAAAGAAGTACAGTCAGCCTGAAATTTCGATTTATTATTCTAGCAAATGAACTCTTGAGTTTTTCTTGAGGTTACATGTAAACCACCAAGGAAGAAGTCTTTTTTCAGAAGGTCCGACTCAATTTACATAAATTTCTCATTTGGGAAAAAGTACAATGTAAGTGACTCAGAAACTAAAAAAAAAAAAAAAATCACGATAGGCTTTAATTTCCCTCATTCAATTCACATTCAAAATTTAGTTAGATTATTTTTGAAAATGCTAGCAAAACATTCTCAGGCTGAGACCTTGTGGAAAAGATAAAAAAGCATTTAGAATTTCAAAATTCCCAGCTCAGTCTTTTGAATATGGTTTCATCTAAACACCTGTCAGATTGTTTCCGGACTGTCAGATTGTTTCCGGACTCTAAATTTTTCGTTTATTACACGAGTTTGACCGTCAAAGTTGTGTAATAAACAACTTTGACGGTCTAAAGTGTGTAATACACAACTTTGACGGTCAAACTTGTGTATTACACAACTTTGACCGCCAAAAGTGACGGTCAAAGTTGTGTAATACACAAGTTTGACCGTCAAAGTTGTTTAATACACAACTTTGACGGTCAAACTTGTGTAATAAACGAAAAATTTAGAGTCCGGAAACAATCTGACAGTCCGGAAACAATCTGACAGGTGTTTCTATTAACTGTCGAAATTCGATTATAACTGGGCAAAATATTTTTTGTCTTTTGAGTTGCGACTCTTTGAAATGCTCGTTACAGTGACACTTCATACTCGTTAATTTCAACGAATTTATACTGTCAGTAACACTATCAACAATACAGTAAGTTAGATGAAAGACCATTCTCACCATCTACCACAAATGTAAGTGTTTGATCCTTCTTTGAAGGTCGGTAAAAAAGCCACAGATTGCACCTACATAAAAATAAAATAATAAATCAATAATGGATAAATAAAAGCAAAGTAATAAAAAGTTAAAACTGTAAACATAATATTAACTTGCATGCTCCATAAAATTCATAAGAAAATTTTAATAGCTGGGGAATAATAATAAATCATTATAAAAAAAAAGCTCACTTTTTGCACTTTAAACGGAACTGCCTCTCAATGCCACAAGACCTAAAAAAATGATATAAAAAGAAAAGTAATTGAAAAACACTATTTTATACAGTTTTCTTGCCAATTAAAAAGAGGGGGTAGAATTGATACCGGTAAGTCGTTTGATTTTTCTGTTAACACTATATACTTAATTAGTTTACAATTAAGAATGAGTTTGAAGAGAATAATGTATTTTTGATTTTGATGCTAGGATAAAATTCTTTTTTTTTACTACTAAAAAGAAACAAAAAAATTCACGAGCTCCAGTAATTGTAGTCAAGTGGCAAGAAACGAAAGCAAGTACTGACAATATTGAATGATGTACATGTAGCAGAAAGCAGTTACACCTACATTTGTACATGTACATGTATTTACAACTATGTGTGACATTTGATCACTAGCAAACAAGGTACTTGAACTAAGATACATTGTACTGTATATTAATGACAGACTCACAGGAAATAAGCCATGAATCTGTACATGTAACATTCTAATATTTAAATTACTTTTTAAGTTTTTTTTTTGCCAACCATATATCTATGTACAACAATGTTTTTTTTGTCTCTCCATCGCAGCCTATTAAAGTGTATTTTACCTTCCTTCTTGTCCGCAGAAACATTATACGTCTCCTTACCAGTTCCTACCAGTTACAATTAGCAACGTGTGTAGACGATTTACTAAATCGCCACGGATTGAAATCGGAGGGTAGATCATAAGGGTACTGCAGTAACCTGTAGGTAGTTTATGAATGTGCAAGCTATGGTTATTTCCTATTATTCTGAGCCTTTTAAATTTGCTGGTTTTTCAGGAAAAATTATCTATTCTTTTGTGCTCATGGCTGTAGAAAAATGTAGTAAGCTTGTACGTGTACTTCATGTTGATTTAAAAACAATAATTTTGAACCTCTCAATGATGACTTCAATTAGACATTTGCATTAATTTTCCTTTTCATGTGCAACTGCTGCTATTTTGTTCCTACTTTTAGGTAAAAAAAAACCCTTAGGCCTGATTTCTCATTTTCTGACCATTTTACCCACTTGACACCCTGTAAATAGCAATTTGTTTAAATTATACATTATGTGGAGGGGAAACCCAGGTGTAACGCAACACGCTGAAACACTGTAGGGAAGATAATTTGTTGTTTACCTATTGCCATTAATGTGCCAACCAGAGTCTCGCTGGCCGTTGAAACAAAGGGTCTTTTTTCCCTGTGGTTGGTACATCAATGCTTGTCAACAGATATCATCCCTATATATAGATGAACTTAAATTCACAATAGCTCTGAACTACCAAGTGTTTATTACCTTTAAATTTAAAGAAAACTTAATATCTTACATGTATCTTCAGTCCTCATCAGAAAGTAAATTTTTCAAGTTACTTCCTTCATTAATGTTATGTGGTCAATGCCTTTCGTCTGGAACAAGTTTCAATCTTAAGATACCAGGGTATGATATCTATATTGGCCATCATCTTCCCTGGCATGATCATAATTTTTCGTTATACATGTATTTGTAACAAAGTTAGTAAAATTTATGTATTAATGTCATAATTAAGGTTAAGCATTGTCAGTAAACACTGTCTAATCAATATTTATTATTCGCTTATTCAGCCATATTTACTATATGGCTCTACAGTTGTATATTGTGGGGTAGTGATTATGAAAACCCATTGTCACAGCTTATAAAATTGCAAAATAAAGTTTTTATGATGTCCCCCTACCCCACATTACGTTTCCTAGCTTAGGCCTTTTGAAATTTCACGATATAATTTGCTAAAATGTACACATTTATTTGTGCATGATCATCTTTGTGGCAATAAGCCATTTTATTTTTTGCATATTTACTGGTTTCAGAGCAACATAATCATTCAACTCAGGATGCACCTTTGCAGTATTTATTTCAATCTTCATATTATAGCTACAGTAATAGCTGTAATAGCTGTAATAGCAGTAATAGCTGCCTATCCATTATTGGAAAATACTTTTGAAATGACTTTCCTCTTTATAATCAAAACAGCACATCTAAAATCCTATTTTAAAAAAGCAATTTTTGAACACTATTTTGCTCAGTACTGATTTCCTTACTTGCTGGATATGTACTCCAGTGTTGCTTGTTTATAACTTAAGGTTAGCCTAAATATTGAAACTGAATGGGATATCCTGTTCTGTAGACTGAGTACTATTTAAAGTTAAGTATATAATATTAAACAATTATTGGATGAGGTTGAGCATGATATCATGAATTATCAAAACCGAGGTCTGTGTTATCTGCCGAAGACGAAGGCTGAGGCAGATAACACAGACACGAGGTTTTGATAATTCATGATATCATGTGAAAACCGAATTCAATAATTGTTTTATTGTACATTTTTCAAATAATTCATCCTCAGAAACAGAAGCAAAGCGTTCAGCCATTTTGTTTCTGAGGAGAACACTCCAAGGGGCTTAGTAACCAGGCAGACGTTGAACTTGACATGATAAATGCAATATCTGCAGCAGATATTGCATTTATCATCTTAAGTTCACAAGCTATTGTGAATTGATTGAATGCTCTCGACCAATCAGATTTTTCATAGTGAGTCTGATGTATAAATTATAATATTCTTTCTCTGAGATTGTTGTTTACTCGAATGTATTCACATTATGGATTACGTACATGTACATTCACAAATGCTTTACCTGGTTACATGTATGTCATTTTGGAATGAATTTATATATGAATCAGTGTCAATCTCCTTTTCAGTATACATGTAGTTGACTATATATTTTTTTAATCTCCTGAAGCAGTTTTATACAAAATTTAATGTAAAAAGTACTTTGCCAGAGATGAATAAAGTGTAAGTGCACTGTAAATAAATAAAAAATAAATAATTTAACTACGAATCAGTGTCAATCTCCACATTTTTGTGCAAAATTAGTATTTGATGTATCCACAATGACTGGATAGGATTGAGCAGACATCCTATGATTGTTCTTCCAACAAACAACTACCTTGAAGTTACAGATTTCAATAGGACAATAGGCTCACTTTGCTGGTCGCTTGCGCACGCCTTGCCACTTTTAAATTTAAACTGTTTAACTCAAATTATTCTTCTGATATTTGTGTGTCGGCTATTAAAGGCGATTCTTGTATCACAAATTATTTTGTAAGATTTGGCCACAAGAACGCATGAGCTGTCGACTTGAGTTTCATTCTCCGAGTTAGAATTACTTGTGCGCGTCATTTCATCAACTGAAAAATTCACAGCTTGGGGCAATTTGGCAAAATACAAATTGAAAAAAGCTTCAAATTTAATGCTCTTTCAGTGGTTTAATTTTTAGACGTGAAAGTTTGCCAAGTCAAAGACACAACAGGGCAGAGTGAGATGATATCATAACAAGATTTGGAG
>NC_090889.1:100600-103100 GCF_036669925.1 Montipora capricornis | reverse complement strand
GTTAACTGATAAATAAAAATTTAACAGTTAGGTGATATTCCATTAATTATACTGAATACGATTGTTGTTTTTAATAAAAGCAACAAAGGTTTTTCCTAACAGCAAAGCTATTTCGTGCGTTTTACCTGTCCCGCTGCGTGACCAGTAACATATTAACTGATAAATACTTTTGTCCTTTGGCCATTTCAATTTCAACAGGAAAAGAAAACAAACAGCGGTTACAAACATTTTCATTTTAAACTTGACGTTTCGTATGTTGCAGCATACATCATCAGAAGTGACGGTTAAAAACTGTTACACAGAATTTTAAAAAACTAGAGCGAGGAACTGGTGACTAGTTAAAAAGTGTGATAACAAAATCGTAACTTCCGGTAGTCGATTCTTCCGGAAGAAATTAATAAAGAAAAAGCTTCTCACTACCAATGTTTTCATTGAGAGAGGGTTTTAAGTCACTGATTAATAGCGTTTCTTTAATTTTACATTGCATGTCGGACTTCCCAGTTGCGAGGATTTCAAAATGGTCCCATTTGATGTTATGACCGGTAGAAATTGTATGGTCTGCAACAGCAGAGGCGTGGCCGACTTGTGTAAGAGCTTTGAAATGCTCGGACTTCCTGTCATGCAATCTTCTTTTTGTTTTGCCGATGTAGAAGGAATCACAGTCCCAACAACTGGCTTTGTATACTATTTTTGATCTTTGAGAACGACTGAAACGATCTTTGTAGGGAAAAAAAGACTTAATCCTGCAAGTGTTTTGAAAAATAACCCTAAGATTGACACAGCCATAAAACTTACTAATACAAGATTTAACACGTCGAGTAAGAGCTTCACTTTGAAAGCCCAAAAAAGGCAAGACAAGAATGATATCTTTCTTAGGAACAGTGGTGGCAGGTTCAGCAGACCTGTTTTTTTGTCTGTTCAAAACATCATTAATGTTGTAACAAAGGACGCCTCTTGGGTAACCATTTTGAAGGAGAGTGTTCTTGAGATCGAAGAGAGTCGACTGTAACAAGGAAGAACTCGAGCAGATGCGTAAGCAGCGATAGGTGAGGGTGCGGATTAAATTTATTTTATACTTTCTAGGAGTGAAAGAGTCCCACTTGGTGTAGAGGCCAGTGAAAGTTGTTTTGCGATGTACTGTTGTTGTGAAATTGTTGAGATTGGGCTTAGTGTGGACATCTAAAAATGGAATCTCCTGGTTTTCTTCAAGTTCCATTGTAAATTTGATGTTAGGATGTCTGGTGTTAAGAAAATGCAGAAAACTGACCGCACTGGCTTCACTGTCGAACAAAGAAAATGTGTCATCCACATATCTAAACCAAATGGAGGGACGAGAATCTACATTAGCCAACCATTTCTGTTCAAAGTCACACATGAAAATGTTAGCTAATACTGGGCCTAGCGGAGACCCCATTGCAACGCCATCGATTTGGTCGTAATAATGACCATCAAATACAAAGTGGCTTTTCTTCGTTGCAAACTCGAGCAAGGTTTTGAGGACATGTCGCGGTAAGGCAGGAGGGTCAGGAAGAGAGTATAACTTGGAAAGACAAAATTCATGTGTCTCGTCGCGTGGAACGTTCGTGAATAAGGAACACACGTCAAAAGAGCACATTATTTCATTGTTGTGTTGATGAGTCTTCGCCCAATCCACAAAAGAGAAGGAGTCCTTGATAGTGAATTGGTTGGTGGAGATCGGTTTAAGGACATCAACAAGAAACGAGGCAAGATTGTAGTTGTATGTGTTAACTGAGGAGACAATCGGGCGAAAGGGGCAACCAGTTTTGTGGACTTTAGGAAGACCATAAAGAACACCAGCAGTAGATCCACAAGGAAGGATTTTTCTAAATGTAGCTTCATCAATTATACAATCTCGCTTGAGGTTACGAAGATAGGAAATAAGACTGTTCTCCCTAGACTTGGTTGGGTTGTGCGACAACAACTTAAATTTCGTTCCATCGGAAATCAACTGTTTCATTTTGCTGAGGTAATCATGTCTGTTGACAATTACAACACCATTTCCTTTGTCAGGTTTAGTAATAATAATAGAAGTATCATTTCGCAAATCATTAAGAGCCATCCATTCTTCCTTACTTAGAATTCGCTTTTGTTTAGAATAATCATAAGAGTAGATGTAACTGTAAGAAGCATTTTTGAGTTGACATTTCAATCTGTCTTGGTCCTCACTTGTTAATGAATGACCCAAACCAATAAGATCACGGTAGAGCATTTCAAAAGCGCATTTTACGCTTACTCCGTCAACAGCTTTCGGTGGGAGACAGAAACGCAAGCCCCTTGCCAAAACCATTTTTTCAGCCTCTGTCAAAGCCCGATGCGAATAATTGAAGATCACACTGTCATAGCTCAAATTCGAAACCTGTGGTATACCATATCTGCGCTTCAAATTATTGAATTTCCGTTCAAGTTTTGAAGACAACCGATCTTTAATCTTCGACGTTTTTGCTTCAATCGAGGAGCGGATGTGGCTAAAATCCAGTGG
>NC_090889.1:0-88000 GCF_036669925.1 Montipora capricornis | reverse complement strand
GCGGTTTTTGCATAGCGCAAATCTAGGATAGTTTAGCTTTCAATCCATACTAAGGCTATCAGGCGACTTGTATTTCCTATTTTTTTAGCCTTCCAAAGTTCGATCAAAAAAATCGGCCATTTTTGAAAAATTTCCTTTGGTCCCCCCTTGCTACTTTGCGAAAAATGGCCATTTCGACACTTTTGCGAAAAATGTGATTTCTCTTCTAATAGGTCTTTTTTCATGCGTTTTTTGCATAGCGCAAATCTAGGATAGTTTAGCTTTCAATCCATACTAATTAGGCTATCAGGCGACTTGTATTTCCTATTTTTTTAGCCTTCCGAAGTTCGATCAAAAATACCGCCATTATTGAAAACATTCCTTTGGTCCCCCCTTTGCTACTTTGCGAAAAATGGCCATTTTCGACACTTTTGCGAAAAATGTTATTTCTCTTCTAATAGGTCTTTTTTCATGCGGTTTTTTGCATAGCGCAAATCTAGGATAGTTTAGCTTTCAATCCATACTAATTAGGCTATCAGGCGACTTGTATTTCCTATTTTTTTAGCCTTCCGAAGTTCGATCAAAAAATCGGCCATTTTTGAAAAATTTCCTTTGGTCCCCCTTTGCTACTTTGCGAAAAATGGCCATTTTCGACACTTTTGCGAAAAATGTTATTTCTCTTCTAATAGGTCTTTTTTCATGCGGTTTTTTGCATAGCGCAAATCTAGGATAGTTTAGCTTTCAATCCATACTATTAGGCTATCAGGCGACTTGTATTTCCTATTTTTTTAGCCTTCCAAAGTTCGATCAAAAAATCGGCCATTTTTGAAAAATTTCCTTTGGTCCCCCCTTTGCTACTTTGCGAAAAATGGCCATTTTCGACACTTTTGCGAAAAATGTTATTTCTCTTCTAATAGGTCCTTTTTCATGCGGTTTTTTGCATAGCGCAAATCTAGGATAGTTTAGCTTTCAATCCATACTAATTAGGCTATCAGGCGACTTGTATTTCCTATTTTTTTAGCCTTCAGAGTTTCGATCAAAAATCGGCCATTTTGAAAAATTTCCTTTGGTCCCCCTTTGCTACTTTGCGAAAAATGGCCATTTTCGACACTTTTGCGAAAAATGTTATTTCTCTTCTAATAGGTCTTTTTTCATGCGGTTTTTTGCATAGCGCAAATCTAGGATAGTTTAGCTTTCAATCCATACTAATTAGGCTATCAGGCGACTTGTATTTCCTATTTTTTTAGCCTTCCAAAGTTCGATCAAAAAATCGGCCATTTTTGAAAAATTTCCTTTGGTCCCCCCTTTGCTACTTTGCGAAAAATGTTTTTTCTCTTCTAATAGGTCTTTTTTCATGCGGTTTTTTGCATAGCGCAAATCTAGGATAGTTTAGCTTTCAATCCATACTAATTAGGCTATCAGGCGACTTGTATTTCCTATTTTTTTAGCCTTCCAAATTCGATCAAAAAATCGGCCATTTTTGAAAAATTTCCTTTGGTCCCCCCTTTGCTACTTTGCGAAAAATGGCCATTTTCGACACTTTTGCGAAAAATGTTATTTCTCTTCTAATAGGTCCTTTTTCATGCGGTTTTTTGCATAGCGCAAATCTAGGATAGTTTAGCTTTCAATCCATACTAATTAGGCTATCAGGCGACTTGTATTTCCTATTTTTTAGCCTTCCAAAGTTCGATCAAAAAATCGGCCATTTTTGAAAAATTTCCTTTGGTCCCCCCTTTGCTACTTTGCGAAAAATGGCCATTTTCGACACTTTTGCGAAAAATGTTATTTCTCTTCTAATAGGTCTTTTTTCATGCGGTTTTTTGCATAGCGCAAATCTAGGATAGTTTAGCTTTCAATCCATACTAATTAGGCTATCAGGCGACTTGTATTTCCTATTTTTTTAGCCTTCCAAAGTTCGATCAAAAAATCGGCCATTTTTGAAAAAATTCCTTTGGTCCCCCCTTTGCTACTTTGCGAAAAATGGCCATTTTCGACACTTTTGCGAAAAATGTTATTTCTCTTCTAATAGGTCTTTTTTCATGCGGTTTTTTGCATAGCGCAAATCTAGGATAGTTTAGCTTTCAATCCATACTAATTAGGCTATCAGGCGACTTGTATTTCCTATTTTTTAAGCCTACAAAAGAACGATCAAAAAATCGCCCATTTTTGAAAAATTCCTTTGGTCCCCCCTTTGCTACTTTGCGAAAAATGGCCATTTTCGACACTTTTGCGAAAATGTTATTTCTCTTCTAATAGGTCTTTTTTCATGCGGTTTTTTGCATAGCGCAAATCTAGGATAGTTTAGCTTTCAATCCATACTAATTAGGCTATCAGGCGACTTGTATTTCCTATTTTTTAGCCTTCCAAAGTTCGATCAAAAAATCGGCCATTTTTGAAAAATTTAATTTGGTCCCCCCTTTCCTACTTTGCGAAAAATGTTATTTCTCTTCTAATAGGTCTTTTTTCATGCGGTTTTTTGCATAGCGCAAATCTAGGATAGTTTAGCTTTCAATCCATACTAATTAGGCTATCAGGCGACTTGTATTTCCTATTTTTTTAGCCTTCCAAAGTTCGATCAAAAAATCGGCCATTTTTGAAAAATTTCCTTTGGTCCCCCCTTTGCTACTTTGCGAAAAATGGCCATTTTCGACACTTTTGCGAAAAATGTTATTTCTCTTCTAATAGGTCTTTTTTCATGCGGTTTTTTGCATAGCGCAAATCTAGGATAGTTTAGCTTTCAATCCATACTAATTAGGCTATCAGGCGACTTGTATTTCCTATTTTTTTAGCCTTCCGAAGTTCGATCAAAAAATCGGCCATTTTTGAAAAATTTCCTTTGGTCCCCCCTTTGCTATTTTGCGAAAAATGGCCATTTTCGACACTTTTGCGAAAAATGTTATTTCTCTTCTAATAGGTCTTTTTTCATGCGGTTTTTTGCATAGCGCAAATCTAGGATAGTTTAGCTTTCAATCCATACTAATTAGGCTATCAGGCGACTTGTATTTCCTATTTTTTTAGCCTTCCGAAGTTCGATCAAAAATCGGCCATTTTTGAAAAATTTCCTTTGGTCCCCCCTTTGCTACTTTGCGAAAAATGGCCATTTTCGACACTTTTGCGAAAAATGTTATTTCTCTTCTAATAGGTCTTTTTTCATGCGGTTTTTTGCATAGCGCAAATCTAGGATAGTTTAGCTTTCAATCCATACTAATTAGGCTATCAGGCGACTTGTATTTCCTATTTTTTTAGCCTTCCAAAGTTCGATCAAAAAATCGGCCATTTTTGAAAAATTTCCTTTGGTCCCCCCTTTGCTACTTTGCGAAAAATGGCCATTTTCGACACTTTTGCGAAAAATGTTATTTCTCTTCTAATAGGTCTTTTTTCATGCGGTTTTTTGCATAGCGCAAATCTAGGATAGTTTAGCTTTCAATCCATACTAATTAGGCTATCAGGCGACTTGTATTTCCTATTTTTTTAGCCTTCCAAAGTTCGATCAAAAAATCGGCCATTTTTGAAAAATTTCCTTTGGTCCCCCCTTTGCTACTTTGCGAAAAATGGCCATTTTCGACACTTTTGCGAAAAATGTTATTTCTCTTCTAATAGGTCTTTTTTCATGCGGTTTTTTGCATAGCGCAAATCTAGGATAGTTTAGCTTTCAATCCATACTAATTAGGCTATCAGGCGACTTGTATTTCCTATTTTTTTAGCCTTCCAAAGTTCGATCAAAAAATCGGCCATTTTTGAAAAATTTCCTTTGGTCCCCCCTTTGCTACTTTGCGAAAAATGGCCATTTTCGACACTTTTGCGAAAAATGTTATTTCTCTTCTAATAGGTCTTTTTTCATGCGGTTTTTTGCATAGCGCAAATCTAGGATAGTTTAGCTTTCAATCCATACTAATTAGGCTATCAGGCGACTTGTATTTCCTATTTTTTTAGCCTTCCAAAGTTCGATCAAAAAATCGGCCATTTTTGAAAAATTTCCTTTGGTCCCCCCTTTGCTACTTTGCGAAAAATGGCCATTTTCGACACTTTTGCGAAAAATGTTATTTCTCTTCTAATAGGTCTTTTTTCATGCGGTTTTTTGCATAGCGCAAATCTAGGATAGTTTAGCTTTCAATCCATACTAATTAGGCTATCAGGCGACTTGTATTTCCTATTTTTTTAGCCTTCCAAAGTTCGATCAAAAAATCGGCCATTTTTGAAAAATTCAATTTCGTCCCCCCTTTGCTACTTTGCGAAAAATGGCCATTTTCGACACTTTTGCGAAAAATGTTATTTCTCTTCTAATAGGTCTTTTTTCATGCGGTTTTTTGCATAGCGCAAATCTAGGATAGTTTAGCTTTCAATCCATACTAATTAGGCTATCAGGCGACTTGTATTTCCTATTTTTTAGCCTTCCAAAGTTCGATCAAAAAATCGGCCATTTTTGAAAAATTTCCTTTGGTCCCCCCTTTGCTACTTTGCGAAAAATGGCCATTTTCGACACTTTTGCGAAAAATGTTATTTCTCTTCTAATAGGTCTTTTTTCATGCGGTTTTTTGCATAGCGCAAATCTAGGATAGTTTAGCTTTCAATCCATACTAATTAGGCTATCAGGCGACTTGTATTTCCTATTTTTTTAGCCTTCCAAATTCGATCAAAAAATCGGCCATTTTTGAAAAATTTCCTTTGGTCCCCCCTTTGCTACTTTGCGAAAAATGGCCATTTTCGACACTTTTGCGAAAAATGTTATTTCTCTTCTAATAGGTCTTTTTTCATGCGGTTTTTTGCATAGCGCAAATCTAGGATAGTTTAGCTTTCAATCCATACTAATTAGGCTATCAGGCGACTTGTATTTCCTATTTTTTTAGCCTTCCAAAGTTCGATCAAAAAATCGGCCATTTTTGAAAAATTTCCTTTGGTCCCCCCTTTGCTACTTTGCGAAAAATGGCCATTTTCGACACTTTTGCGAAAAATGTTATTTCTCTTCTAATAGGTCTTTTTTCATGCGGTTTTTTGCATAGCGCAAATCTAGGATAGTTTAGCTTTCAATCCATACTAATTAGGCTATCAGGCGACTTGTATTTCCTATTTTTTTAGCCTTCCAAAGTTCGATCAAAAAATCGGCCATTTTTGAAAAATTTCCTTTGGTCCCCCCTTTGCTACTTTGCGAAAAATGGCCATTTTCGACACTTTTGCGAAAAATGTTATTTCTCTTCTAATAGGTCTTTTTTCATGCGGTTTTTTGCATAGCGCAAATCTAGGATAGTTTAGCTTTCAATCCATACTAATTAGGCTATCAGGCGACTTGTATTTCCTATTTTTTTAGCCTTCCAAAGTTCGATCAAAAAATCGGCCATTTTTGAAAAATTTCCTTTGGTCCCCCCTTTGCTACTTTGCGAAAAATGGCCATTTTCGACACTTTTGCGAAAAATGTTATTTCTCTTCTAATAGGTCTTTTTTCATGCGGTTTTTTGCATAGCGCAAATCTAGGATAGTTTAGCTTTCAATCCATACTAATTAGGCTATCAGGCGACTTGTATTTCCTATTTTTTTAGCCTTCCAAAGTTCGATCAAAAAATCGGCCATTTTTGAAAAATTTCCTTTGGTCCCCCCTTTGCTACTTTGCGAAAAATGGCCATTTTCGACACTTTTGCGAAAAATGTTATTTCTCTTCTAATAGGTCTTTTTTCATGCGGTTTTTTGCATAGCGCAAATCTAGGATAGTTTAGCTTTCAATCCATACTAATTAGGCTATCAGGCGACTTGTATTTCCTATTTTTTTAGCCTTCCAAAGTTCGATCAAAAAATCGGCCATTTTTGAAAAATTTCCTTTGGTCCCCCCTTTGCTACTTTGCGAAAAATGGCCATTTTCGACACTTTTGCGAAAAATGTTATTTCTCTTCTAATAGGTCTTTTTTCATGCGGTTTTTTGCATAGCGCAAATCTAGGATAGTTTAGCTTTCAATCCATACTAATTAGGCTATCAGGCGACTTGTATTTCCTATTTTTTTAGCCTTCCAAAGTTCGATCAAAAAATCGGCCATTTTTGAAAAATTTCCTTTGGTCCCCCCTTTGCTACTTTGCGAAAAATGGCCATTTTCGACACTTTTGCGAAAAATGTTATTTCTCTTCTAATAGGTCTTTTTTCATGCGGTTTTTTGCATAGCGCAAATCTAGGATAGTTTAGCTTTCAATCCATACTAATTAGGCTATCAGGCGACTTGTATTTCCTATTTTTTTAGCCTTCCAAAGTTCGATCAAAAAATCGGCCATTTTTGAAAAATTTCCTTTGGTCCCCCCTTTGCTACTTTGCGAAAAATGGCCATTTTCGACACTTTTGCGAAAAATGTTATTTCTCTTCTAATAGGTCTTTTTTCATGCGGTTTTTTGCATAGCGCAAATCTAGGATAGTTTAGCTTTCAATCCATACTAATTAGGCTATCAGGCGACTTGTATTTCCTATTTTTTTAGCCTTCCAAAGTTCGATCAAAAAATCGGCCATTTTTGAAAAATTTCCTTTGGTCCCCCCTTTGCTACTTTGCGAAAAATGGCCATTTTCGACACTTTTGCGAAAAATGTTATTTCTCTTCTAATAGGTCTTTTTTCATGCGGTTTTTTGCATAGCGCAAATCTAGGATAGTTTAGCTTTCAATCCATACTAATTAGGCTATCAGGCGACTTGTATTTCCTATTTTTTTAGCCTTCCAAAGTTCGATCAAAAAATCGGCCATTTTTGAAAAATTTCCTTTGGTCCCCCCTTTGCTACTTTGCGAAAAATGGCCATTTTCGACACTTTTGCGAAAAATGTTATTTCTCTTCTAATAGGTCTTTTTTCATGCGGTTTTTTGCATAGCGCAAATCTAGGATAGTTTAGCTTTCAATCCATACTAATTAGGCTATCAGGCGACTTGTATTTCCTATTTTTTTAGCCTTCCAAAGTTCGATCAAAAAATCGGCCATTTTTGAAAAATTTCCTTTGGTCCCCCCTTTGCTACTTTGCGAAAAATGGCCATTTTCGACACTTTTGCGAAAAATGTTATTTCTCTTCTAATAGGTCTTTTTTCATGCGGTTTTTTGCATAGCGCAAATCTAGGATAGTTTAGCTTTCAATCCATACTAATTAGGCTATCAGGCGACTTGTATTTCCTATTTTTTTAGCCTTCCAAAGTTCGATCAAAAAATCGGCCATTTTTGAAAAATTTCCTTTGGTCCCCCCTTTGCTACTTTGCGAAAAATGGCCATTTTCGACACTTTTGCGAAAAATGTTATTTCTCTTCTAATAGGTCTTTTTTCATGCGGTTTTTTGCATAGCGCAAATCTAGGATAGTTTAGCTTTCAATCCATACTAATTAGGCTATCAGGCGACTTGTATTTCCTATTTTTTTAGCCTTCCAAAGTTCGATCAAAAAATCGGCCATTTTTGAAAAATTTCCTTTGGTCCCCCCTTTGCTACTTTGCGAAAAATGGCCATTTTCGACACTTTTGCGAAAAATGTTATTTCTCTTCTAATAGGTCTTTTTTCATGCGGTTTTTTGCATAGCGCAAATCTAGGATAGTTTAGCTTTCAATCCATACTAATTAGGCTATCAGGCGACTTGTATTTCCTATTTTTTTAGCCTTCCAAAGTTCGATCAAAAAATCGGCCATTTTTGAAAAATTTCCTTTGGTCCCCCCTTTGCTACTTTGCGAAAAATGGCCATTTTCGACACTTTTGCGAAAAATGTTATTTCTCTTCTAATAGGTCTTTTTTCATGCGGTTTTTTGCATAGCGCAAATCTAGGATAGTTTAGCTTTCAATCCATACTAATTAGGCTATCAGGCGACTTGTATTTCCTATTTTTTTAGCCTTCCAAAGTTCGATCAAAAAATCGGCCATTTTTGAAAAATTTCCTTTGGTCCCCCCTTTGCTACTTTGCGAAAAATGGCCATTTTCGACACTTTTGCGAAAAATGTTATTTCTCTTCTAATAGGTCTTTTTTCATGCGGTTTTTTGCATAGCGCAAATCTAGGATAGTTTAGCTTTCAATCCATACTAATTAGGCTATCAGGCGACTTGTATTTCCTATTTTTTTAGCCTTCCAAAGTTCGATCAAAAAATCGGCCATTTTTGAAAAATTTCCTTTGGTCCCCCCTTTGCTACTTTGCGAAAAATGGCCATTTTCGACACTTTTGCGAAAAATGTTATTTCTCTTCTAATAGGTCTTTTTTCATGCGGTTTTTTGCATAGCGCAAATCTAGGATAGTTTAGCTTTCAATCCATACTAATTAGGCTATCAGGCGACTTGTATTTCCTATTTTTTTAGCCTTCCAAAGTTCGATCAAAAAATCGGCCATTTTTGAAAAATTTCCTTTGGTCCCCCCTTTGCTACTTTGCGAAAAATGGCCATTTTCGACACTTTTGCGAAAAATGTTATTTCTCTTCTAATAGGTCTTTTTTCATGCGGTTTTTTGCATAGCGCAAATCTAGGATAGTTTAGCTTTCAATCCATACTAATTAGGCTATCAGGCGACTTGTATTTCCTATTTTTTTAGCCTTCCAAAGTTCGATCAAAAAATCGGCCATTTTTGAAAAATTTCCTTTGGTCCCCCCTTTGCTACTTTGCGAAAAATGGCCATTTTCGACACTTTTGCGAAAAATGTTATTTCTCTTCTAATAGGTCTTTTTTCATGCGGTTTTTTGCATAGCGCAAATCTAGGATAGTTTAGCTTTCAATCCATACTAATTAGGCTATCAGGCGACTTGTATTTCCTATTTTTTTAGCCTTCCAAAGTTCGATCAAAAAATCGGCCATTTTTGAAAAATTTCCTTTGGTCCCCCCTTTGCTACTTTGCGAAAAATGGCCATTTTCGACACTTTTGCGAAAAATGTTATTTCTCTTCTAATAGGTCTTTTTTCATGCGGTTTTTTGCATAGCGCAAATCTAGGATAGTTTAGCTTTCAATCCATACTAATTAGGCTATCAGGCGACTTGTATTTCCTATTTTTTTAGCCTTCCAAAGTTCGATCAAAAAATCGGCCATTTTTGAAAAATTTCCTTTGGTCCCCCCTTTGCTACTTTGCGAAAAATGGCCATTTTCGACACTTTTGCGAAAAATGTTATTTCTCTTCTAATAGGTCTTTTTTCATGCGGTTTTTTGCATAGCGCAAATCTAGGATAGTTTAGCTTTCAATCCATACTAATTAGGCTATCAGGCGACTTGTATTTCCTATTTTTTTAGCCTTCCAAAGTTCGATCAAAAAATCGGCCATTTTTGAAAAATTTCCTTTGGTCCCCCCTTTGCTACTTTGCGAAAAATGGCCATTTTCGACACTTTTGCGAAAAATGTTATTTCTCTTCTAATAGGTCTTTTTTCATGCGGTTTTTTGCATAGCGCAAATCTAGGATAGTTTAGCTTTCAATCCATACTAATTAGGCTATCAGGCGACTTGTATTTCCTATTTTTTTAGCCTTCCAAAGTTCGATCAAAAAATCGGCCATTTTTGAAAAATTTCCTTTGGTCCCCCCTTTGCTACTTTGCGAAAAATGGCCATTTTCGACACTTTTGCGAAAAATGTTATTTCTCTTCTAATAGGTCTTTTTTCATGCGGTTTTTTGCATAGCGCAAATCTAGGATAGTTTAGCTTTCAATCCATACTAATTAGGCTATCAGGCGACTTGTATTTCCTATTTTTTTAGCCTTCCAAAGTTCGATCAAAAAATCGGCCATTTTTGAAAAATTTCCTTTGGTCCCCCCTTTGCTACTTTGCGAAAAATGGCCATTTTCGACACTTTTGCGAAAAATGTTATTTCTCTTCTAATAGGTCTTTTTTCATGCGGTTTTTTGCATAGCGCAAATCTAGGATAGTTTAGCTTTCAATCCATACTAATTAGGCTATCAGGCGACTTGTATTTCCTATTTTTTTAGCCTTCCAAAGTTCGATCAAAAAATCGGCCATTTTTGAAAAATTTCCTTTGGTCCCCCCTTTGCTACTTTGCGAAAAATGGCCATTTTCGACACTTTTGCGAAAAATGTTATTTCTCTTCTAATAGGTCTTTTTTCATGCGGTTTTTTGCATAGCGCAAATCTAGGATAGTTTAGCTTTCAATCCATACTAATTAGGCTATCAGGCGACTTGTATTTCCTATTTTTTTAGCCTTCCAAAGTTCGATCAAAAAATCGGCCATTTTTGAAAAATTTCCTTTGGTCCCCCCTTTGCTACTTTGCGAAAAATGGCCATTTTCGACACTTTTGCGAAAAATGTTATTTCTCTTCTAATAGGTCTTTTTTCATGCGGTTTTTTGCATAGCGCAAATCTAGGATAGTTTAGCTTTCAATCCATACTAATTAGGCTATCAGGCGACTTGTATTTCCTATTTTTTTAGCCTTCCAAAGTTCGATCAAAAAATCGGCCATTTTTGAAAAATTTCCTTTGGTCCCCCCTTTGCTACTTTGCGAAAAATGGCCATTTTCGACACTTTTGCGAAAAATGTTATTTCTCTTCTAATAGGTCTTTTTTCATGCGGTTTTTTGCATAGCGCAAATCTAGGATAGTTTAGCTTTCAATCCATACTAATTAGGCTATCAGGCGACTTGTATTTCCTATTTTTTTAGCCTTCCAAAGTTCGATCAAAAAATCGGCCATTTTTGAAAAATTTCCTTTGGTCCCCCCTTTGCTACTTTGCGAAAAATGGCCATTTTCGACACTTTTGCGAAAAATGTTATTTCTCTTCTAATAGGTCTTTTTTCATGCGGTTTTTTGCATAGCGCAAATCTAGGATAGTTTAGCTTTCAATCCATACTAATTAGGCTATCAGGCGACTTGTATTTCCTATTTTTTTAGCCTTCCAAAGTTCGATCAAAAAATCGGCCATTTTTGAAAAATTTCCTTTGGTCCCCCCTTTGCTACTTTGCGAAAAATGGCCATTTTCGACACTTTTGCGAAAAATGTTATTTCTCTTCTAATAGGTCTTTTTTCATGCGGTTTTTTGCATAGCGCAAATCTAGGATAGTTTAGCTTTCAATCCATACTAATTAGGCTATCAGGCGACTTGTATTTCCTATTTTTTTAGCCTTCCAAAGTTCGATCAAAAAATCGGCCATTTTTGAAAAATTTCCTTTGGTCCCCCCTTTGCTACTTTGCGAAAAATGGCCATTTTCGACACTTTTGCGAAAAATGTTATTTCTCTTCTAATAGGTCTTTTTTCATGCGGTTTTTTGCATAGCGCAAATCTAGGATAGTTTAGCTTTCAATCCATACTAATTAGGCTATCAGGCGACTTGTATTTCCTATTTTTTTAGCCTTCCAAAGTTCGATCAAAAAATCGGCCATTTTTGAAAAATTTCCTTTGGTCCCCCCTTTGCTACTTTGCGAAAAATGGCCATTTTCGACACTTTTGCGAAAAATGTTATTTCTCTTCTAATAGGTCTTTTTTCATGCGGTTTTTTGCATAGCGCAAATCTAGGATAGTTTAGCTTTCAATCCATACTAATTAGGCTATCAGGCGACTTGTATTTCCTATTTTTTTAGCCTTCCAAAGTTCGATCAAAAAATCGGCCATTTTTGAAAAATTTCCTTTGGTCCCCCCTTTGCTACTTTGCGAAAAATGGCCATTTTCGACACTTTTGCGAAAAATGTTATTTCTCTTCTAATAGGTCTTTTTTCATGCGGTTTTTTGCATAGCGCAAATCTAGGATAGTTTAGCTTTCAATCCATACTAATTAGGCTATCAGGCGACTTGTATTTCCTATTTTTTTAGCCTTCCAAAGTTCGATCAAAAAATCGGCCATTTTTGAAAAATTTCCTTTGGTCCCCCCTTTGCTACTTTGCGAAAAATGGCCATTTTCGACACTTTTGCGAAAAATGTTATTTCTCTTCTAATAGGTCTTTTTTCATGCGGTTTTTTGCATAGCGCAAATCTAGGATAGTTTAGCTTTCAATCCATACTAATTAGGCTATCAGGCGACTTGTATTTCCTATTTTTTTAGCCTTCCAAAGTTCGATCAAAAAATCGGCCATTTTTGAAAAATTTCCTTTGGTCCCCCCTTTGCTACTTTGCGAAAAATGGCCATTTTCGACACTTTTGCGAAAAATGTTATTTCTCTTCTAATAGGTCTTTTTTCATGCGGTTTTTTGCATAGCGCAAATCTAGGATAGTTTAGCTTTCAATCCATACTAATTAGGCTATCAGGCGACTTGTATTTCCTATTTTTTTAGCCTTCCAAAGTTCGATCAAAAAATCGGCCATTTTTGAAAAATTTCCTTTGGTCCCCCCTTTGCTACTTTGCGAAAAATGGCCATTTTCGACACTTTTGCGAAAAATGTTATTTCTCTTCTAATAGGTCTTTTTTCATGCGGTTTTTTGCATAGCGCAAATCTAGGATAGTTTAGCTTTCAATCCATACTAATTAGGCTATCAGGCGACTTGTATTTCCTATTTTTTTAGCCTTCCAAAGTTCGATCAAAAAATCGGCCATTTTTGAAAAATTTCCTTTGGTCCCCCCTTTGCTACTTTGCGAAAAATGGCCATTTTCGACACTTTTGCGAAAAATGTTATTTCTCTTCTAATAGGTCTTTTTTCATGCGGTTTTTTGCATAGCGCAAATCTAGGATAGTTTAGCTTTCAATCCATACTAATTAGGCTATCAGGCGACTTGTATTTCCTATTTTTTTAGCCTTCCAAAGTTCGATCAAAAAATCGGCCATTTTTGAAAAATTTCCTTTGGTCCCCCCTTTGCTACTTTGCGAAAAATGGCCATTTTCGACACTTTTGCGAAAAATGTTATTTCTCTTCTAATAGGTCTTTTTTCATGCGGTTTTTTGCATAGCGCAAATCTAGGATAGTTTAGCTTTCAATCCATACTAATTAGGCTATCAGGCGACTTGTATTTCCTATTTTTTTAGCCTTCCAAAGTTCGATCAAAAAATCGGCCATTTTTGAAAAATTTCCTTTGGTCCCCCCTTTGCTACTTTGCGAAAAATGGCCATTTTCGACACTTTTGCGAAAAATGTTATTTCTCTTCTAATAGGTCTTTTTTCATGCGGTTTTTTGCATAGCGCAAATCTAGGATAGTTTAGCTTTCAATCCATACTAATTAGGCTATCAGGCGACTTGTATTTCCTATTTTTTTAGCCTTCCAAAGTTCGATCAAAAAATCGGCCATTTTTGAAAAATTTCCTTTGGTCCCCCCTTTGCTACTTTGCGAAAAATGGCCATTTTCGACACTTTTGCGAAAAATGTTATTTCTCTTCTAATAGGTCTTTTTTCATGCGGTTTTTTGCATAGCGCAAATCTAGGATAGTTTAGCTTTCAATCCATACTAATTAGGCTATCAGGCGACTTGTATTTCCTATTTTTTTAGCCTTCCAAAGTTCGATCAAAAAATCGGCCATTTTTGAAAAATTTCCTTTGGTCCCCCCTTTGCTACTTTGCGAAAAATGGCCATTTTCGACACTTTTGCGAAAAATGTTATTTCTCTTCTAATAGGTCTTTTTTCATGCGGTTTTTTGCATAGCGCAAATCTAGGATAGTTTAGCTTTCAATCCATACTAATTAGGCTATCAGGCGACTTGTATTTCCTATTTTTTTAGCCTTCCAAAGTTCGATCAAAAAATCGGCCATTTTTGAAAAATTTCCTTTGGTCCCCCCTTTGCTACTTTGCGAAAAATGGCCATTTTCGACACTTTTGCGAAAAATGTTATTTCTCTTCTAATAGGTCTTTTTTCATGCGGTTTTTTGCATAGCGCAAATCTAGGATAGTTTAGCTTTCAATCCATACTAATTAGGCTATCAGGCGACTTGTATTTCCTATTTTTTTAGCCTTCCAAAGTTCGATCAAAAAATCGGCCATTTTTGAAAAATTTCCTTTGGTCCCCCCTTTGCTACTTTGCGAAAAATGGCCATTTTCGACACTTTTGCGAAAAATGTTATTTCTCTTCTAATAGGTCTTTTTTCATGCGGTTTTTTGCATAGCGCAAATCTAGGATAGTTTAGCTTTCAATCCATACTAATTAGGCTATCAGGCGACTTGTATTTCCTATTTTTTTAGCCTTCCAAAGTTCGATCAAAAAATCGGCCATTTTTGAAAAATTTCCTTTGGTCCCCCCTTTGCTACTTTGCGAAAAATGGCCATTTTCGACACTTTTGCGAAAAATGTTATTTCTCTTCTAATAGGTCTTTTTTCATGCGGTTTTTTGCATAGCGCAAATCTAGGATAGTTTAGCTTTCAATCCATACTAATTAGGCTATCAGGCGACTTGTATTTCCTATTTTTTTAGCCTTCCAAAGTTCGATCAAAAAATCGGCCATTTTTGAAAAATTTCCTTTGGTCCCCCCTTTGCTACTTTGCGAAAAATGGCCATTTTCGACACTTTTGCGAAAAATGTTATTTCTCTTCTAATAGGTCTTTTTTCATGCGGTTTTTTGCATAGCGCAAATCTAGGATAGTTTAGCTTTCAATCCATACTAATTAGGCTATCAGGCGACTTGTATTTCCTATTTTTTTAGCCTTCCAAAGTTCGATCAAAAAATCGGCCATTTTTGAAAAATTTCCTTTGGTCCCCCCTTTGCTACTTTGCGAAAAATGGCCATTTTCGACACTTTTGCGAAAAATGTTATTTCTCTTCTAATAGGTCTTTTTTCATGCGGTTTTTTGCATAGCGCAAATCTAGGATAGTTTAGCTTTCAATCCATACTAATTAGGCTATCAGGCGACTTGTATTTCCTATTTTTTTAGCCTTCCAAAGTTCGATCAAAAAATCGGCCATTTTTGAAAAATTTCCTTTGGTCCCCCCTTTGCTACTTTGCGAAAAATGGCCATTTTCGACACTTTTGCGAAAAATGTTATTTCTCTTCTAATAGGTCTTTTTTCATGCGGTTTTTTGCATAGCGCAAATCTAGGATAGTTTAGCTTTCAATCCATACTAATTAGGCTATCAGGCGACTTGTATTTCCTATTTTTTTAGCCTTCCAAAGTTCGATCAAAAAATCGGCCATTTTTGAAAAATTTCCTTTGGTCCCCCCTTTGCTACTTTGCGAAAAATGGCCATTTTCGACACTTTTGCGAAAAATGTTATTTCTCTTCTAATAGGTCTTTTTTCATGCGGTTTTTTGCATAGCGCAAATCTAGGATAGTTTAGCTTTCAATCCATACTAATTAGGCTATCAGGCGACTTGTATTTCCTATTTTTTTAGCCTTCCAAAGTTCGATCAAAAAATCGGCCATTTTTGAAAAATTTCCTTTGGTCCCCCCTTTGCTACTTTGCGAAAAATGGCCATTTTCGACACTTTTGCGAAAAATGTTATTTCTCTTCTAATAGGTCTTTTTTCATGCGGTTTTTTGCATAGCGCAAATCTAGGATAGTTTAGCTTTCAATCCATACTAATTAGGCTATCAGGCGACTTGTATTTCCTATTTTTTTAGCCTTCCAAAGTTCGATCAAAAAATCGGCCATTTTTGAAAAATTTCCTTTGGTCCCCCCTTTGCTACTTTGCGAAAAATGGCCATTTTCGACACTTTTGCGAAAAATGTTATTTCTCTTCTAATAGGTCTTTTTTCATGCGGTTTTTTGCATAGCGCAAATCTAGGATAGTTTAGCTTTCAATCCATACTAATTAGGCTATCAGGCGACTTGTATTTCCTATTTTTTTAGCCTTCCAAAGTTCGATCAAAAAATCGGCCATTTTTGAAAAATTTCCTTTGGTCCCCCCTTTGCTACTTTGCGAAAAATGGCCATTTTCGACACTTTTGCGAAAAATGTTATTTCTCTTCTAATAGGTCTTTTTTCATGCGGTTTTTTGCATAGCGCAAATCTAGGATAGTTTAGCTTTCAATCCATACTAATTAGGCTATCAGGCGACTTGTATTTCCTATTTTTTTAGCCTTCCAAAGTTCGATCAAAAAATCGGCCATTTTTGAAAAATTTCCTTTGGTCCCCCCTTTGCTACTTTGCGAAAAATGGCCATTTTCGACACTTTTGCGAAAAATGTTATTTCTCTTCTAATAGGTCTTTTTTCATGCGGTTTTTTGCATAGCGCAAATCTAGGATAGTTTAGCTTTCAATCCATACTAATTAGGCTATCAGGCGACTTGTATTTCCTATTTTTTTAGCCTTCCAAAGTTCGATCAAAAAATCGGCCATTTTTGAAAAATTTCCTTTGGTCCCCCCTTTGCTACTTTGCGAAAAATGGCCATTTTCGACACTTTTGCGAAAAATGTTATTTCTCTTCTAATAGGTCTTTTTTCATGCGGTTTTTTGCATAGCGCAAATCTAGGATAGTTTAGCTTTCAATCCATACTAATTAGGCTATCAGGCGACTTGTATTTCCTATTTTTTTAGCCTTCCAAAGTTCGATCAAAAAATCGGCCATTTTTGAAAAATTTCCTTTGGTCCCCCCTTTGCTACTTTGCGAAAAATGGCCATTTTCGACACTTTTGCGAAAAATGTTATTTCTCTTCTAATAGGTCTTTTTTCATGCGGTTTTTTGCATAGCGCAAATCTAGGATAGTTTAGCTTTCAATCCATACTAATTAGGCTATCAGGCGACTTGTATTTCCTATTTTTTTAGCCTTCCAAAGTTCGATCAAAAAATCGGCCATTTTTGAAAAATTTCCTTTGGTCCCCCCTTTGCTACTTTGCGAAAAATGGCCATTTTCGACACTTTTGCGAAAAATGTTATTTCTCTTCTAATAGGTCTTTTTTCATGCGGTTTTTTGCATAGCGCAAATCTAGGATAGTTTAGCTTTCAATCCATACTAATTAGGCTATCAGGCGACTTGTATTTCCTATTTTTTTAGCCTTCCAAAGTTCGATCAAAAAATCGGCCATTTTTGAAAAATTTCCTTTGGTCCCCCCTTTGCTACTTTGCGAAAAATGGCCATTTTCGACACTTTTGCGAAAAATGTTATTTCTCTTCTAATAGGTCTTTTTTCATGCGGTTTTTTGCATAGCGCAAATCTAGGATAGTTTAGCTTTCAATCCATACTAATTAGGCTATCAGGCGACTTGTATTTCCTATTTTTTTAGCCTTCCAAAGTTCGATCAAAAAATCGGCCATTTTTGAAAAATTTCCTTTGGTCCCCCCTTTGCTACTTTGCGAAAAATGGCCATTTTCGACACTTTTGCGAAAAATGTTATTTCTCTTCTAATAGGTCTTTTTTCATGCGGTTTTTTGCATAGCGCAAATCTAGGATAGTTTAGCTTTCAATCCATACTAATTAGGCTATCAGGCGACTTGTATTTCCTATTTTTTTAGCCTTCCAAAGTTCGATCAAAAAATCGGCCATTTTTGAAAAATTTCCTTTGGTCCCCCCTTTGCTACTTTGCGAAAAATGGCCATTTTCGACACTTTTGCGAAAAATGTTATTTCTCTTCTAATAGGTCTTTTTTCATGCGGTTTTTTGCATAGCGCAAATCTAGGATAGTTTAGCTTTCAATCCATACTAATTAGGCTATCAGGCGACTTGTATTTCCTATTTTTTTAGCCTTCCAAAGTTCGATCAAAAAATCGGCCATTTTTGAAAAATTTCCTTTGGTCCCCCCTTTGCTACTTTGCGAAAAATGGCCATTTTCGACACTTTTGCGAAAAATGTTATTTCTCTTCTAATAGGTCTTTTTTCATGCGGTTTTTTGCATAGCGCAAATCTAGGATAGTTTAGCTTTCAATCCATACTAATTAGGCTATCAGGCGACTTGTATTTCCTATTTTTTTAGCCTTCCAAAGTTCGATCAAAAAATCGGCCATTTTTGAAAAATTTCCTTTGGTCCCCCCTTTGCTACTTTGCGAAAAATGGCCATTTTCGACACTTTTGCGAAAAATGTTATTTCTCTTCTAATAGGTCTTTTTTCATGCGGTTTTTTGCATAGCGCAAATCTAGGATAGTTTAGCTTTCAATCCATACTAATTAGGCTATCAGGCGACTTGTATTTCCTATTTTTTTAGCCTTCCAAAGTTCGATCAAAAAATCGGCCATTTTTGAAAAATTTCCTTTGGTCCCCCCTTTGCTACTTTGCGAAAAATGGCCATTTTCGACACTTTTGCGAAAAATGTTATTTCTCTTCTAATAGGTCTTTTTTCATGCGGTTTTTTGCATAGCGCAAATCTAGGATAGTTTAGCTTTCAATCCATACTAATTAGGCTATCAGGCGACTTGTATTTCCTATTTTTTTAGCCTTCCAAAGTTCGATCAAAAAATCGGCCATTTTTGAAAAATTTCCTTTGGTCCCCCCTTTGCTACTTTGCGAAAAATGGCCATTTTCGACACTTTTGCGAAAAATGTTATTTCTCTTCTAATAGGTCTTTTTTCATGCGGTTTTTTGCATAGCGCAAATCTAGGATAGTTTAGCTTTCAATCCATACTAATTAGGCTATCAGGCGACTTGTATTTCCTATTTTTTTAGCCTTCCAAAGTTCGATCAAAAAATCGGCCATTTTTGAAAAATTTCCTTTGGTCCCCCCTTTGCTACTTTGCGAAAAATGGCCATTTTCGACACTTTTGCGAAAAATGTTATTTCTCTTCTAATAGGTCTTTTTTCATGCGGTTTTTTGCATAGCGCAAATCTAGGATAGTTTAGCTTTCAATCCATACTAATTAGGCTATCAGGCGACTTGTATTTCCTATTTTTTTAGCCTTCCAAAGTTCGATCAAAAAATCGGCCATTTTTGAAAAATTTCCTTTGGTCCCCCCTTTGCTACTTTGCGAAAAATGGCCATTTTCGACACTTTTGCGAAAAATGTTATTTCTCTTCTAATAGGTCTTTTTTCATGCGGTTTTTTGCATAGCGCAAATCTAGGATAGTTTAGCTTTCAATCCATACTAATTAGGCTATCAGGCGACTTGTATTTCCTATTTTTTTAGCCTTCCAAAGTTCGATCAAAAAATCGGCCATTTTTGAAAAATTTCCTTTGGTCCCCCCTTTGCTACTTTGCGAAAAATGGCCATTTTCGACACTTTTGCGAAAAATGTTATTTCTCTTCTAATAGGTCTTTTTTCATGCGGTTTTTTGCATAGCGCAAATCTAGGATAGTTTAGCTTTCAATCCATACTAATTAGGCTATCAGGCGACTTGTATTTCCTATTTTTTTAGCCTTCCAAAGTTCGATCAAAAAATCGGCCATTTTTGAAAAATTTCCTTTGGTCCCCCCTTTGCTACTTTGCGAAAAATGGCCATTTTCGACACTTTTGCGAAAAATGTTATTTCTCTTCTAATAGGTCTTTTTTCATGCGGTTTTTTGCATAGCGCAAATCTAGGATAGTTTAGCTTTCAATCCATACTAATTAGGCTATCAGGCGACTTGTATTTCCTATTTTTTTAGCCTTCCAAAGTTCGATCAAAAAATCGGCCATTTTTGAAAAATTTCCTTTGGTCCCCCCTTTGCTACTTTGCGAAAAATGGCCATTTTCGACACTTTTGCGAAAAATGTTATTTCTCTTCTAATAGGTCTTTTTTCATGCGGTTTTTTGCATAGCGCAAATCTAGGATAGTTTAGCTTTCAATCCATACTAATTAGGCTATCAGGCGACTTGTATTTCCTATTTTTTTAGCCTTCCAAAGTTCGATCAAAAAATCGGCCATTTTTGAAAAATTTCCTTTGGTCCCCCCTTTGCTACTTTGCGAAAAATGGCCATTTTCGACACTTTTGCGAAAAATGTTATTTCTCTTCTAATAGGTCTTTTTTCATGCGGTTTTTTGCATAGCGCAAATCTAGGATAGTTTAGCTTTCAATCCATACTAATTAGGCTATCAGGCGACTTGTATTTCCTATTTTTTTAGCCTTCCAAAGTTCGATCAAAAAATCGGCCATTTTTGAAAAATTTCCTTTGGTCCCCCCTTTGCTACTTTGCGAAAAATGGCCATTTTCGACACTTTTGCGAAAAATGTTATTTCTCTTCTAATAGGTCTTTTTTCATGCGGTTTTTTGCATAGCGCAAATCTAGGATAGTTTAGCTTTCAATCCATACTAATTAGGCTATCAGGCGACTTGTATTTCCTATTTTTTTAGCCTTCCAAAGTTCGATCAAAAAATCGGCCATTTTTGAAAAATTTCCTTTGGTCCCCCCTTTGCTACTTTGCGAAAAATGGCCATTTTCGACACTTTTGCGAAAAATGTTATTTCTCTTCTAATAGGTCTTTTTTCATGCGGTTTTTTGCATAGCGCAAATCTAGGATAGTTTAGCTTTCAATCCATACTAATTAGGCTATCAGGCGACTTGTATTTCCTATTTTTTTAGCCTTCCAAAGTTCGATCAAAAAATCGGCCATTTTTGAAAAATTTCCTTTGGTCCCCCCTTTGCTACTTTGCGAAAAATGGCCATTTTCGACACTTTTGCGAAAAATGTTATTTCTCTTCTAATAGGTCTTTTTTCATGCGGTTTTTTGCATAGCGCAAATCTAGGATAGTTTAGCTTTCAATCCATACTAATTAGGCTATCAGGCGACTTGTATTTCCTATTTTTTTAGCCTTCCAAAGTTCGATCAAAAAATCGGCCATTTTTGAAAAATTTCCTTTGGTCCCCCCTTTGCTACTTTGCGAAAAATGGCCATTTTCGACACTTTTGCGAAAAATGTTATTTCTCTTCTAATAGGTCTTTTTTCATGCGGTTTTTTGCATAGCGCAAATCTAGGATAGTTTAGCTTTCAATCCATACTAATTAGGCTATCAGGCGACTTGTATTTCCTATTTTTTTAGCCTTCCAAAGTTCGATCAAAAAATCGGCCATTTTTGAAAAATTTCCTTTGGTCCCCCCTTTGCTACTTTGCGAAAAATGGCCATTTTCGACACTTTTGCGAAAAATGTTATTTCTCTTCTAATAGGTCTTTTTTCATGCGGTTTTTTGCATAGCGCAAATCTAGGATAGTTTAGCTTTCAATCCATACTAATTAGGCTATCAGGCGACTTGTATTTCCTATTTTTTTAGCCTTCCAAAGTTCGATCAAAAAATCGGCCATTTTTGAAAAATTTCCTTTGGTCCCCCCTTTGCTACTTTGCGAAAAATGGCCATTTTCGACACTTTTGCGAAAAATGTTATTTCTCTTCTAATAGGTCTTTTTTCATGCGGTTTTTTGCATAGCGCAAATCTAGGATAGTTTAGCTTTCAATCCATACTAATTAGGCTATCAGGCGACTTGTATTTCCTATTTTTTTAGCCTTCCAAAGTTCGATCAAAAAATCGGCCATTTTTGAAAAATTTCCTTTGGTCCCCCCTTTGCTACTTTGCGAAAAATGGCCATTTTCGACACTTTTGCGAAAAATGTTATTTCTCTTCTAATAGGTCTTTTTTCATGCGGTTTTTTGCATAGCGCAAATCTAGGATAGTTTAGCTTTCAATCCATACTAATTAGGCTATCAGGCGACTTGTATTTCCTATTTTTTTAGCCTTCCAAAGTTCGATCAAAAAATCGGCCATTTTTGAAAAATTTCCTTTGGTCCCCCCTTTGCTACTTTGCGAAAAATGGCCATTTTCGACACTTTTGCGAAAAATGTTATTTCTCTTCTAATAGGTCTTTTTTCATGCGGTTTTTTGCATAGCGCAAATCTAGGATAGTTTAGCTTTCAATCCATACTAATTAGGCTATCAGGCGACTTGTATTTCCTATTTTTTTAGCCTTCCAAAGTTCGATCAAAAAATCGGCCATTTTTGAAAAATTTCCTTTGGTCCCCCCTTTGCTACTTTGCGAAAAATGGCCATTTTCGACACTTTTGCGAAAAATGTTATTTCTCTTCTAATAGGTCTTTTTTCATGCGGTTTTTTGCATAGCGCAAATCTAGGATAGTTTAGCTTTCAATCCATACTAATTAGGCTATCAGGCGACTTGTATTTCCTATTTTTTTAGCCTTCCAAAGTTCGATCAAAAAATCGGCCATTTTTGAAAAATTTCCTTTGGTCCCCCCTTTGCTACTTTGCGAAAAATGGCCATTTTCGACACTTTTGCGAAAAATGTTATTTCTCTTCTAATAGGTCTTTTTTCATGCGGTTTTTTGCATAGCGCAAATCTAGGATAGTTTAGCTTTCAATCCATACTAATTAGGCTATCAGGCGACTTGTATTTCCTATTTTTTTAGCCTTCCAAAGTTCGATCAAAAAATCGGCCATTTTTGAAAAATTTCCTTTGGTCCCCCCTTTGCTACTTTGCGAAAAATGGCCATTTTCGACACTTTTGCGAAAAATGTTATTTCTCTTCTAATAGGTCTTTTTTCATGCGGTTTTTTGCATAGCGCAAATCTAGGATAGTTTAGCTTTCAATCCATACTAATTAGGCTATCAGGCGACTTGTATTTCCTATTTTTTTAGCCTTCCAAAGTTCGATCAAAAAATCGGCCATTTTTGAAAAATTTCCTTTGGTCCCCCCTTTGCTACTTTGCGAAAAATGGCCATTTTCGACACTTTTGCGAAAAATGTTATTTCTCTTCTAATAGGTCTTTTTTCATGCGGTTTTTTGCATAGCGCAAATCTAGGATAGTTTAGCTTTCAATCCATACTAATTAGGCTATCAGGCGACTTGTATTTCCTATTTTTTTAGCCTTCCAAAGTTCGATCAAAAAATCGGCCATTTTTGAAAAATTTCCTTTGGTCCCCCCTTTGCTACTTTGCGAAAAATGGCCATTTTCGACACTTTTGCGAAAAATGTTATTTCTCTTCTAATAGGTCTTTTTTCATGCGGTTTTTTGCATAGCGCAAATCTAGGATAGTTTAGCTTTCAATCCATACTAATTAGGCTATCAGGCGACTTGTATTTCCTATTTTTTTAGCCTTCCAAAGTTCGATCAAAAAATCGGCCATTTTTGAAAAATTTCCTTTGGTCCCCCCTTTGCTACTTTGCGAAAAATGGCCATTTTCGACACTTTTGCGAAAAATGTTATTTCTCTTCTAATAGGTCTTTTTTCATGCGGTTTTTTGCATAGCGCAAATCTAGGATAGTTTAGCTTTCAATCCATACTAATTAGGCTATCAGGCGACTTGTATTTCCTATTTTTTTAGCCTTCCAAAGTTCGATCAAAAAATCGGCCATTTTTGAAAAATTTCCTTTGGTCCCCCCTTTGCTACTTTGCGAAAAATGGCCATTTTCGACACTTTTGCGAAAAATGTTATTTCTCTTCTAATAGGTCTTTTTTCATGCGGTTTTTTGCATAGCGCAAATCTAGGATAGTTTAGCTTTCAATCCATACTAATTAGGCTATCAGGCGACTTGTATTTCCTATTTTTTTAGCCTTCCAAAGTTCGATCAAAAAATCGGCCATTTTTGAAAAATTTCCTTTGGTCCCCCCTTTGCTACTTTGCGAAAAATGGCCATTTTCGACACTTTTGCGAAAAATGTTATTTCTCTTCTAATAGGTCTTTTTTCATGCGGTTTTTTGCATAGCGCAAATCTAGGATAGTTTAGCTTTCAATCCATACTAATTAGGCTATCAGGCGACTTGTATTTCCTATTTTTTTAGCCTTCCAAAGTTCGATCAAAAAATCGGCCATTTTTGAAAAATTTCCTTTGGTCCCCCCTTTGCTACTTTGCGAAAAATGGCCATTTTCGACACTTTTGCGAAAAATGTTATTTCTCTTCTAATAGGTCTTTTTTCATGCGGTTTTTTGCATAGCGCAAATCTAGGATAGTTTAGCTTTCAATCCATACTAATTAGGCTATCAGGCGACTTGTATTTCCTATTTTTTTAGCCTTCCAAAGTTCGATCAAAAAATCGGCCATTTTTGAAAAATTTCCTTTGGTCCCCCCTTTGCTACTTTGCGAAAAATGGCCATTTTCGACACTTTTGCGAAAAATGTTATTTCTCTTCTAATAGGTCTTTTTTCATGCGGTTTTTTGCATAGCGCAAATCTAGGATAGTTTAGCTTTCAATCCATACTAATTAGGCTATCAGGCGACTTGTATTTCCTATTTTTTTAGCCTTCCAAAGTTCGATCAAAAAATCGGCCATTTTTGAAAAATTTCCTTTGGTCCCCCCTTTGCTACTTTGCGAAAAATGGCCATTTTCGACACTTTTGCGAAAAATGTTATTTCTCTTCTAATAGGTCTTTTTTCATGCGGTTTTTTGCATAGCGCAAATCTAGGATAGTTTAGCTTTCAATCCATACTAATTAGGCTATCAGGCGACTTGTATTTCCTATTTTTTTAGCCTTCCAAAGTTCGATCAAAAAATCGGCCATTTTTGAAAAATTTCCTTTGGTCCCCCCTTTGCTACTTTGCGAAAAATGGCCATTTTCGACACTTTTGCGAAAAATGTTATTTCTCTTCTAATAGGTCTTTTTTCATGCGGTTTTTTGCATAGCGCAAATCTAGGATAGTTTAGCTTTCAATCCATACTAATTAGGCTATCAGGCGACTTGTATTTCCTATTTTTTTAGCCTTCCAAAGTTCGATCAAAAAATCGGCCATTTTTGAAAAATTTCCTTTGGTCCCCCCTTTGCTACTTTGCGAAAAATGGCCATTTTCGACACTTTTGCGAAAAATGTTATTTCTCTTCTAATAGGTCTTTTTTCATGCGGTTTTTTGCATAGCGCAAATCTAGGATAGTTTAGCTTTCAATCCATACTAATTAGGCTATCAGGCGACTTGTATTTCCTATTTTTTTAGCCTTCCAAAGTTCGATCAAAAAATCGGCCATTTTTGAAAAATTTCCTTTGGTCCCCCCTTTGCTACTTTGCGAAAAATGGCCATTTTCGACACTTTTGCGAAAAATGTTATTTCTCTTCTAATAGGTCTTTTTTCATGCGGTTTTTTGCATAGCGCAAATCTAGGATAGTTTAGCTTTCAATCCATACTAATTAGGCTATCAGGCGACTTGTATTTCCTATTTTTTTAGCCTTCCAAAGTTCGATCAAAAAATCGGCCATTTTTGAAAAATTTCCTTTGGTCCCCCCTTTGCTACTTTGCGAAAAATGGCCATTTTCGACACTTTTGCGAAAAATGTTATTTCTCTTCTAATAGGTCTTTTTTCATGCGGTTTTTTGCATAGCGCAAATCTAGGATAGTTTAGCTTTCAATCCATACTAATTAGGCTATCAGGCGACTTGTATTTCCTATTTTTTTAGCCTTCCAAAGTTCGATCAAAAAATCGGCCATTTTTGAAAAATTTCCTTTGGTCCCCCCTTTGCTACTTTGCGAAAAATGGCCATTTTCGACACTTTTGCGAAAAATGTTATTTCTCTTCTAATAGGTCTTTTTTCATGCGGTTTTTTGCATAGCGCAAATCTAGGATAGTTTAGCTTTCAATCCATACTAATTAGGCTATCAGGCGACTTGTATTTCCTATTTTTTTAGCCTTCCAAAGTTCGATCAAAAAATCGGCCATTTTTGAAAAATTTCCTTTGGTCCCCCCTTTGCTACTTTGCGAAAAATGGCCATTTTCGACACTTTTGCGAAAAATGTTATTTCTCTTCTAATAGGTCTTTTTTCATGCGGTTTTTTGCATAGCGCAAATCTAGGATAGTTTAGCTTTCAATCCATACTAATTAGGCTATCAGGCGACTTGTATTTCCTATTTTTTTAGCCTTCCAAAGTTCGATCAAAAAATCGGCCATTTTTGAAAAATTTCCTTTGGTCCCCCCTTTGCTACTTTGCGAAAAATGGCCATTTTCGACACTTTTGCGAAAAATGTTATTTCTCTTCTAATAGGTCTTTTTTCATGCGGTTTTTTGCATAGCGCAAATCTAGGATAGTTTAGCTTTCAATCCATACTAATTAGGCTATCAGGCGACTTGTATTTCCTATTTTTTTAGCCTTCCAAAGTTCGATCAAAAAATCGGCCATTTTTGAAAAATTTCCTTTGGTCCCCCCTTTGCTACTTTGCGAAAAATGGCCATTTTCGACACTTTTGCGAAAAATGTTATTTCTCTTCTAATAGGTCTTTTTTCATGCGGTTTTTTGCATAGCGCAAATCTAGGATAGTTTAGCTTTCAATCCATACTAATTAGGCTATCAGGCGACTTGTATTTCCTATTTTTTTAGCCTTCCAAAGTTCGATCAAAAAATCGGCCATTTTTGAAAAATTTCCTTTGGTCCCCCCTTTGCTACTTTGCGAAAAATGGCCATTTTCGACACTTTTGCGAAAAATGTTATTTCTCTTCTAATAGGTCTTTTTTCATGCGGTTTTTTGCATAGCGCAAATCTAGGATAGTTTAGCTTTCAATCCATACTAATTAGGCTATCAGGCGACTTGTATTTCCTATTTTTTTAGCCTTCCAAAGTTCGATCAAAAAATCGGCCATTTTTGAAAAATTTCCTTTGGTCCCCCCTTTGCTACTTTGCGAAAAATGGCCATTTTCGACACTTTTGCGAAAAATGTTATTTCTCTTCTAATAGGTCTTTTTTCATGCGGTTTTTTGCATAGCGCAAATCTAGGATAGTTTAGCTTTCAATCCATACTAATTAGGCTATCAGGCGACTTGTATTTCCTATTTTTTTAGCCTTCCAAAGTTCGATCAAAAAATCGGCCATTTTTGAAAAATTTCCTTTGGTCCCCCCTTTGCTACTTTGCGAAAAATGGCCATTTTCGACACTTTTGCGAAAAATGTTATTTCTCTTCTAATAGGTCTTTTTTCATGCGGTTTTTTGCATAGCGCAAATCTAGGATAGTTTAGCTTTCAATCCATACTAATTAGGCTATCAGGCGACTTGTATTTCCTATTTTTTTAGCCTTCCAAAGTTCGATCAAAAAATCGGCCATTTTTGAAAAATTTCCTTTGGTCCCCCCTTTGCTACTTTGCGAAAAATGGCCATTTTCGACACTTTTGCGAAAAATGTTATTTCTCTTCTAATAGGTCTTTTTTCATGCGGTTTTTTGCATAGCGCAAATCTAGGATAGTTTAGCTTTCAATCCATACTAATTAGGCTATCAGGCGACTTGTATTTCCTATTTTTTTAGCCTTCCAAAGTTCGATCAAAAAATCGGCCATTTTTGAAAAATTTCCTTTGGTCCCCCCTTTGCTACTTTGCGAAAAATGGCCATTTTCGACACTTTTGCGAAAAATGTTATTTCTCTTCTAATAGGTCTTTTTTCATGCGGTTTTTTGCATAGCGCAAATCTAGGATAGTTTAGCTTTCAATCCATACTAATTAGGCTATCAGGCGACTTGTATTTCCTATTTTTTTAGCCTTCCAAAGTTCGATCAAAAAATCGGCCATTTTTGAAAAATTTCCTTTGGTCCCCCCTTTGCTACTTTGCGAAAAATGGCCATTTTCGACACTTTTGCGAAAAATGTTATTTCTCTTCTAATAGGTCTTTTTTCATGCGGTTTTTTGCATAGCGCAAATCTAGGATAGTTTAGCTTTCAATCCATACTAATTAGGCTATCAGGCGACTTGTATTTCCTATTTTTTTAGCCTTCCAAAGTTCGATCAAAAAATCGGCCATTTTTGAAAAATTTCCTTTGGTCCCCCCTTTGCTACTTTGCGAAAAATGGCCATTTTCGACACTTTTGCGAAAAATGTTATTTCTCTTCTAATAGGTCTTTTTTCATGCGGTTTTTTGCATAGCGCAAATCTAGGATAGTTTAGCTTTCAATCCATACTAATTAGGCTATCAGGCGACTTGTATTTCCTATTTTTTTAGCCTTCCAAAGTTCGATCAAAAAATCGGCCATTTTTGAAAAATTTCCTTTGGTCCCCCCTTTGCTACTTTGCGAAAAATGGCCATTTTCGACACTTTTGCGAAAAATGTTATTTCTCTTCTAATAGGTCTTTTTTCATGCGGTTTTTTGCATAGCGCAAATCTAGGATAGTTTAGCTTTCAATCCATACTAATTAGGCTATCAGGCGACTTGTATTTCCTATTTTTTTAGCCTTCCAAAGTTCGATCAAAAAATCGGCCATTTTTGAAAAATTTCCTTTGGTCCCCCCTTTGCTACTTTGCGAAAAATGGCCATTTTCGACACTTTTGCGAAAAATGTTATTTCTCTTCTAATAGGTCTTTTTTCATGCGGTTTTTTGCATAGCGCAAATCTAGGATAGTTTAGCTTTCAATCCATACTAATTAGGCTATCAGGCGACTTGTATTTCCTATTTTTTTAGCCTTCCAAAGTTCGATCAAAAAATCGGCCATTTTTGAAAAATTTCCTTTGGTCCCCCCTTTGCTACTTTGCGAAAAATGGCCATTTTCGACACTTTTGCGAAAAATGTTATTTCTCTTCTAATAGGTCTTTTTTCATGCGGTTTTTTGCATAGCGCAAATCTAGGATAGTTTAGCTTTCAATCCATACTAATTAGGCTATCAGGCGACTTGTATTTCCTATTTTTTTAGCCTTCCAAAGTTCGATCAAAAAATCGGCCATTTTTGAAAAATTTCCTTTGGTCCCCCCTTTGCTACTTTGCGAAAAATGGCCATTTTCGACACTTTTGCGAAAAATGTTATTTCTCTTCTAATAGGTCTTTTTTCATGCGGTTTTTTGCATAGCGCAAATCTAGGATAGTTTAGCTTTCAATCCATACTAATTAGGCTATCAGGCGACTTGTATTTCCTATTTTTTTAGCCTTCCAAAGTTCGATCAAAAAATCGGCCATTTTTGAAAAATTTCCTTTGGTCCCCCCTTTGCTACTTTGCGAAAAATGGCCATTTTCGACACTTTTGCGAAAAATGTTATTTCTCTTCTAATAGGTCTTTTTTCATGCGGTTTTTTGCATAGCGCAAATCTAGGATAGTTTAGCTTTCAATCCATACTAATTAGGCTATCAGGCGACTTGTATTTCCTATTTTTTTAGCCTTCCAAAGTTCGATCAAAAAATCGGCCATTTTTGAAAAATTTCCTTTGGTCCCCCCTTTGCTACTTTGCGAAAAATGGCCATTTTCGACACTTTTGCGAAAAATGTTATTTCTCTTCTAATAGGTCTTTTTTCATGCGGTTTTTTGCATAGCGCAAATCTAGGATAGTTTAGCTTTCAATCCATACTAATTAGGCTATCAGGCGACTTGTATTTCCTATTTTTTTAGCCTTCCAAAGTTCGATCAAAAAATCGGCCATTTTTGAAAAATTTCCTTTGGTCCCCCCTTTGCTACTTTGCGAAAAATGGCCATTTTCGACACTTTTGCGAAAAATGTTATTTCTCTTCTAATAGGTCTTTTTTCATGCGGTTTTTTGCATAGCGCAAATCTAGGATAGTTTAGCTTTCAATCCATACTAATTAGGCTATCAGGCGACTTGTATTTCCTATTTTTTTAGCCTTCCAAAGTTCGATCAAAAAATCGGCCATTTTTGAAAAATTTCCTTTGGTCCCCCCTTTGCTACTTTGCGAAAAATGGCCATTTTCGACACTTTTGCGAAAAATGTTATTTCTCTTCTAATAGGTCTTTTTTCATGCGGTTTTTTGCATAGCGCAAATCTAGGATAGTTTAGCTTTCAATCCATACTAATTAGGCTATCAGGCGACTTGTATTTCCTATTTTTTTAGCCTTCCAAAGTTCGATCAAAAAATCGGCCATTTTTGAAAAATTTCCTTTGGTCCCCCCTTTGCTACTTTGCGAAAAATGGCCATTTTCGACACTTTTGCGAAAAATGTTATTTCTCTTCTAATAGGTCTTTTTTCATGCGGTTTTTTGCATAGCGCAAATCTAGGATAGTTTAGCTTTCAATCCATACTAATTAGGCTATCAGGCGACTTGTATTTCCTATTTTTTTAGCCTTCCAAAGTTCGATCAAAAAATCGGCCATTTTTGAAAAATTTCCTTTGGTCCCCCCTTTGCTACTTTGCGAAAAATGGCCATTTTCGACACTTTTGCGAAAAATGTTATTTCTCTTCTAATAGGTCTTTTTTCATGCGGTTTTTTGCATAGCGCAAATCTAGGATAGTTTAGCTTTCAATCCATACTAATTAGGCTATCAGGCGACTTGTATTTCCTATTTTTTTAGCCTTCCAAAGTTCGATCAAAAAATCGGCCATTTTTGAAAAATTTCCTTTGGTCCCCCCTTTGCTACTTTGCGAAAAATGGCCATTTTCGACACTTTTGCGAAAAATGTTATTTCTCTTCTAATAGGTCTTTTTTCATGCGGTTTTTTGCATAGCGCAAATCTAGGATAGTTTAGCTTTCAATCCATACTAATTAGGCTATCAGGCGACTTGTATTTCCTATTTTTTTAGCCTTCCAAAGTTCGATCAAAAAATCGGCCATTTTTGAAAAATTTCCTTTGGTCCCCCCTTTGCTACTTTGCGAAAAATGGCCATTTTCGACACTTTTGCGAAAAATGTTATTTCTCTTCTAATAGGTCTTTTTTCATGCGGTTTTTTGCATAGCGCAAATCTAGGATAGTTTAGCTTTCAATCCATACTAATTAGGCTATCAGGCGACTTGTATTTCCTATTTTTTTAGCCTTCCAAAGTTCGATCAAAAAATCGGCCATTTTTGAAAAATTTCCTTTGGTCCCCCCTTTGCTACTTTGCGAAAAATGGCCATTTTCGACACTTTTGCGAAAAATGTTATTTCTCTTCTAATAGGTCTTTTTTCATGCGGTTTTTTGCATAGCGCAAATCTAGGATAGTTTAGCTTTCAATCCATACTAATTAGGCTATCAGGCGACTTGTATTTCCTATTTTTTTAGCCTTCCAAAGTTCGATCAAAAAATCGGCCATTTTTGAAAAATTTCCTTTGGTCCCCCCTTTGCTACTTTGCGAAAAATGGCCATTTTCGACACTTTTGCGAAAAATGTTATTTCTCTTCTAATAGGTCTTTTTTCATGCGGTTTTTTGCATAGCGCAAATCTAGGATAGTTTAGCTTTCAATCCATACTAATTAGGCTATCAGGCGACTTGTATTTCCTATTTTTTTAGCCTTCCAAAGTTCGATCAAAAAATCGGCCATTTTTGAAAAATTTCCTTTGGTCCCCCCTTTGCTACTTTGCGAAAAATGGCCATTTTCGACACTTTTGCGAAAAATGTTATTTCTCTTCTAATAGGTCTTTTTTCATGCGGTTTTTTGCATAGCGCAAATCTAGGATAGTTTAGCTTTCAATCCATACTAATTAGGCTATCAGGCGACTTGTATTTCCTATTTTTTTAGCCTTCCAAAGTTCGATCAAAAAATCGGCCATTTTTGAAAAATTTCCTTTGGTCCCCCCTTTGCTACTTTGCGAAAAATGGCCATTTTCGACACTTTTGCGAAAAATGTTATTTCTCTTCTAATAGGTCTTTTTCATGCGGTTTTTTGCATAGCGCAAATCTAGGATAGTTTAGCTTTCAATCCATACTAATTAGGCTATCAGGCGACTTGTATTTCCTATTTTTTTAGCCTTCCAAAGTTCGATCAAAAAATCGGCCATTTTTGAAAAATTTCCTTTGGTCCCCCCTTTGCTACTTTGCGAAAAATGGCCATTTTCGACACTTTTGCGAAAAATGTTATTTCTCTTCTAATAGGTCTTTTTTCATGCGGTTTTTTGCATAGCGCAAATCTAGGATAGTTTAGCTTTCAATCCATACTAATTAGGCTATCAGGCGACTTGTATTTCCTATTTTTTTAGCCTTCCAAAGTTCGATCAAAAAATCGGCCATTTTTGAAAAATTTCCTTTGGTCCCCCCTTTGCTACTTTGCGAAAAATGGCCATTTTCGACACTTTTGCGAAAAATGTTATTTCTCTTCTAATAGGTCTTTTTTCATGCGGTTTTTTGCATAGCGCAAATCTAGGATAGTTTAGCTTTCAATCCATACTAATTAGGCTATCAGGCGACTTGTATTTCCTATTTTTTTAGCCTTCCAAAGTTCGATCAAAAAATCGGCCATTTTTGAAAAATTTCCTTTGGTCCCCCCTTTGCTACTTTGCGAAAAATGGCCATTTTCGACACTTTTGCGAAAAATGTTATTTCTCTTCTAATAGGTCTTTTTTCATGCGGTTTTTTGCATAGCGCAAATCTAGGATAGTTTAGCTTTCAATCCATACTAATTAGGCTATCAGGCGACTTGTATTTCCTATTTTTTTAGCCTTCCAAGTTCGATCAAAAAATCGGCCATTTTTGAAAAATTTCCTTTGGTCCCCCCTTTGCTACTTTGCGAAAAATGGCCATTTTCGACACTTTTGCGAAAAATGTTATTTCTCTTCTAATAGGTCTTTTTTCATGCGGTTTTTTGCATAGCGCAAATCTAGGATAGTTTAGCTTTCAATCCATACTAATTAGGCTATCAGGCGACTTGTATTTCCTATTTTTTTAGCCTTCCAAAGTTCGATCAAAAAATCGGCCATTTTTGAAAATTTCCTTTGGTCCCCCCTTTGCTACTTTGCGAAAAATGGCCATTTTCGACACTTTTGCGAAAAATGTTATTTCTCTTCTAATAGGTCTTTTTTCATGCGGTTTTTTGCATAGCGCAAATCTAGGATAGTTTAGCTTTCAATCCATACTAATTAGGCTATCAGGCGACTTGTATTTCCTATTTTTTTAGCCTTCCAAAGTTCGATCAAAAAATCGGCCATTTTTGAAAAATTTCCTTTGGTCCCCCCTTTGCTACTTTGCGAAAAATGGCCATTTTCGACACTTTTGCGAAAAATGTTATTTCTCTTCTAATAGGTCTTTTTTCATGCGGTTTTTTGCATAGCGCAAATCTAGGATAGTTTAGCTTTCAATCCATACTAATTAGGCTATCAGGCGACTTGTATTTCCTATTTTTTTAGCCTTCCAAAGTTCGATCAAAAAATCGGCCATTTTTGAAAAATTTCCTTTGGTCCCCCCTTTGCTACTTTGCGAAAAATGGCCATTTTCGACACTTTTGCGAAAAATGTTATTTCTCTTCTAATAGGTCTTTTTTCATGCGGTTTTTTGCATAGCGCAAATCTAGGATAGTTTAGCTTTCAATCCATACTAATTAGGCTATCAGGCGACTTGTATTTCCTATTTTTTTAGCCTTCCAAAGTTCGATCAAAAAATCGGCCATTTTTGAAAAATTTCCTTTGGTCCCCCCTTTGCTACTTTGCGAAAAATGGCCATTTTCGACACTTTTGCGAAAAATGTTATTTCTCTTCTAATAGGTCTTTTTTCATGCGGTTTTTTGCATAGCGCAAATCTAGGATAGTTTAGCTTTCAATCCATACTAATTAGGCTATCAGGCGACTTGTATTTCCTATTTTTTTAGCCTTCCGAAGTTCGATCAAAAAATCGGCCATTTTTGAAAAATTTCCTTTGGTCCCCCCTTTGCTATTTTGCGAAAAATGGCCATTTTCGACACTTTTGCGAAAAATGTTATTTCTCTTCTAATAGGTCTTTTTTCATGCGGTTTTTTGCATAGCGCAAATCTAGGATAGTTTAGCTTTCAATCCATACTAATTAGGCTATCAGGCGACTTGTATTTCCTATTTTTTTAGCCTTCCAAAGTTCGACCAAAAACTCGGCCATTTTTGAAAAATTTTTCCTTTGGTCCCCCCTTTGCTACTTTGCGAAAAATGGCCATTTTCGACACTTTTGCGAAAAATGTTATTTCTCCTCTAATAGGTCTTTTTTCATGCGGTTTTTTGCATAGCACAAAATCGAGGATTTTAGTTTAGCTTTCAATCCATACTAATTTAGGCCTCAGTGCGACTTGTATTTCATATTTTTTTTTTTCTAGCCTGTCCGAAGTTCCACCAAAAAATCGGCCATTTGTGAAAATTTTCCTTTGGTTCCCCCGTTTGCTACTTTGCCAAAAATGGGCCATTTTCGACAACTTTTGCGATAAATGCTATTTCTCCTCTAATAGGTCTTTTTCCATGACGGTTTTTTGCATAGCACAAATCTAGGAATGTTTAGCTTTCAATCCCTACGTAATTAGGTCCATCACGCGACGTGTATTTCCTATTTTTTTAGCCTTCCGAAGTTCGAACCAAAAAAATCGGCACCTCTTTGAAAAATTTTCCTTTGGTCCCCCCCCACCGCTTTGCCTACTTTTGCGAAAAATGGCCATTTTTTCGACACTTTTGCGAAAAATGTTATTTCGTCTTCTAATAGGTCTTTTTTCCATGCGGTTCTTTTGCATAGCGCCATCTAGGATGGGGGGGGGGGTCTGTTTTAGCTTTCAATCCCCCAAATACTAATTAGGCTATCAGGCGGACTTGTATTTCCTATTTTTTTAGCCTTCCGAAGTTCGACCCAAAAAAGTTTTCGGCCATTTTTGAAAATTTCCTTTGGTCCCCCCTTTGCTACTTTGCGAAAAATGGCCATTTTCCCGACACTGTTGCGAAAAATGTTATTTCTCTTCTAATAGGTCGTTTCAGGCGGTTTTTTGCATAGCGCAAATCTAGGATAGTTTTTAGCTTTCAATCCATACTAATTAGGCTATTCAGCGACTTGTATTTCCCTCACTAATTTTTTTTATAGCCGTCCAAAGTTCGAAACCAAAAATAAATCGGCCCATTTTTGAAAATTTTTCCCTTGGTCCCCCCTTTGCTACTTGCGAAAAATGGCCAAGTTCGACACTTTTGGCGAAAAATGTTATTTGCTCCTCTAATAGGTCTTTTTTCATGCGGTTTTTTGCATAGACACAAATCTAGGGGATAGTTTAAGCTTTCAATCCATACTAATTAGGGCTATCAGGCGACTTGTACTTTCCTATATTTTAGCCTTCCGAAGTTCGACCCAAAAATCGGCCATTTTTTTGAAAATTTTCCTTTGGTCCACCCCTTTGCTACTTTTGGCGAAAAATGGCCATTTTCGACACTTTTGCGAAAAATGTTAAGGTCTCTTTCGAATAGGTCTTTTTTCATGCGGTTTTTTGCATAGACGTCAATCTAGGATAGTTTAGCTTTCAATCCATACTAATTAGGCTATCAGGCACGACTTGTATTTCCTATTTTTTTAGCCTTCCGAAGTTCGACCAAAAAATCGGCCATTTTTGAAAAATTTCCTTTGGTCCCCCCTTTGCTACTTTGCGAAAAATGGCCATTTTCGACACTTTTGCGAAAAATGTTAGTTCTCTTCTAATAGGTCTTTTTTCATGCGGTTTTTTGCATAGCACAAATCTAGGATAGTTTAGCTTTCAATCCATACTAATTAGGCCATCAGGCGACTTGTATTTCCGATTTTTTTAGCCTTCCGAAGGTCGATCAAAAAATCGGCCATTTTTGAAAATTTTCCTTTGGTCCCCCCTTTGCTACTTTGCGAAAAATGGCCATTTTCGACACTTTTGCGAAAAATGTTATTTCTCTTCTAATAGGTCTTTTTTCATGCGGTTTTTTGCATAGCGCAAATCTAGGATAGTTTAGCTTTCAATCCATACTAATTAGGCCATCAGGCGGATTGTATTTCCTATTTTTTTTAGCCTTCCGAAGTTCGATCAAAAAATCGGCCATTTTTGAAAATTTCCTTTGGTCCCCCCTTTGCTACTTTGCGAAAAATGGCCATTTTCGACACTTTTGCGAAAACTGTTATTTCTCTTCTAATAGGTCCTTTTTCATGCGGTTTTTTGCATAGCGCAAATCTAGGATAGTTTAGCCCTCCAACAACTCCACTTACGCTAACACGCGACTTCTACTCCCTACTTTTCTAGTCTTCCGAAGCTCGATCAAAAAATCGGCCATTTTTGAAAAATGTCCGGTGGTCCCCACTTTGCGACTTTGCGAAAAATGGCCATTTTCGACACTTTTGCGAAAAATGTTATTTCTCTTCTAATAGGTCTTTTTTCATGCGGTTTTTTGCATAGCGCAAATCTAGGATAGTTTAGCTTTCAATCCATACTAATTAGGCTATCAGGCGACTTGTATTTCCTATTTTTTAGCCTTCCGAAGTTCGATCAAAAAATCGGCCATTTTTGAAAAATTTCCTTTGGTCCCCCCTTTGTAACTTTGCGAAAAATTGCCATTTTCGACACTTTTGCGAAAAATGTTATTTCTCTTCTAATAGGTCTTTTTTCATGCGGTTTTTTGCATAGCGCAAATCTAGGATAGTTTAGCTTTCAATCCATACTAATTAGGCCATCAGGCGACTTGTATTTCCTATTTTTTTAGCCTTCCGAAGTTCGACCAAAAATCGGCCATTTTTGAAAATTTCCTTTGGTCCCCCTTTGCTACTTTGCGAAAAATGGCCATGTTCGACACTTTTGCGAAAAATGTTATTTCTCTTCTAATAGGTCTTTTTTCATGCGGTTTTTTGCATAGCGCAAATCTAGGATAGTTTAGCTTTCAATCCATACTAATTAGGCCATCAGGCGACTTGTATTTACTATTTTTTTAGCCTTCCGAAGTTCGACCAAAAAATCGGCCATTTTTGAAAAATTTCCTTTGGTCCCCCCTTTGCTACTTTGCCAAAAATGGCCATTTTCGACACTTTTGCGAAAAATGTTATTTCTCTTCTAATAGGTCTTTTTTCATGCGGTTTTTTGCATAGCGCAAATCTAGGATAGTTTAGCTTTCAATCCATACTAATTAGGCTATCAGGCGACTTGTATTTCCTATTTTTTTTAACCTTCCGAAGTTCAATCAAAAAATCGGCCATTTTTGAAAATTTTCCTTTGGTCCCCCCTTTGCTACTTTGCGAAAAATGTCCATTTTCGACACTTTTGCGAAAAATGTTATTTCTCTTCTAATAGGTCTTTTTTCATGCGGTTTTTTGCATAGCACAAATCTAGGATAGTTAAGCTTTCAATCCATACTAATTAGGCTATCAGGCGACTTGTATTTCCTATTTTTTTAGCCTTCCGAAGTTCGATCAAAAAATCGGCCAGTTTTGAAAATTTTCCTTTGGTCCCCCCTTTGCTACTTTGCCAAAACAGGCCATTTTCGACACTTTTGCGAAAAATGTTATTCCTACTCAAATAGGTCTTTTTTCATGCGGTTTTTTGAATAGCGCAAATCTAGGATAGTTTAGCTTTCAATCCATACTAATTAGGCCATCAGGCGACTTGTAATTCCTAATTTTATCGCCTTCCGAAAAACGACCAAAAAATCTGCCATTTTTGAAAAATTTCATTTGGTCCCCCCTTTGCTACTTTGCCAAAAATGGCCATTTTCGACACTTTTGCGAAAAATGTTATTTCTCTTCTAATAGGTCTTTTTTCATGCGGTTTTTTGCATAGCGCAAATCTAGGATAGTTTAGCTTTCAATCCATACTAATTAGGCCATCAGGCGACTTGTATTTCCTATTTTTTTTAGCCTTCCGAAGTTCGACAAATCAATCGTCCATTTTTGAATATTGTCCTTTGGTCCCCCCTTTGCTACTTTGCGAAAAATGGCCATTTTCGACACTTTTGCGAAAAATGTTATTTCTCTTCTAATAGGTCTTTTTTCATGCGGTGTTTGTATAGTTCAAATCTAGGATAGTTTAGCTTTCAATCCATACTAATTAGGCTATCAGGCGACTTGTATTTCCTATTTTTTTAGCCTTCCGAGTTCGACCAAAAAATCGGCCATTTTTGAAAAATTCCTTTGGTCCCCCCTTTGCTACTTTGCGAAAAATGGCCATTTTCCACACTTTTGCGAAAATGTTATTTCTCTTCTAATAGGGTCTTTTTTCATGCGGTTTTTGCATAGCACATATCTAGGATAGTTTAGCTTTCAATCCATACTAATTAGGCTATCAGGCGACTTGTATTTCCTATTTTTTTAGCCTTCCGAAGTTCGATCAAAAAAATCGGCCATTTTTGAAAATTTCCTTTGGTCCCCCCTTTGCTACTTTGCCAAAAATGGCCATTTTCGACACTTTTGCGAAAAATGTGTCTTCTCTTCTAATAGGTCTTTTTTCATGCGGTTTTTTGCATAGCGCAAATCTAGGATAGTTTAGCTTTCAATCCATACTAATTAGGCATCAGGCGACTTGTATTTCCTATTTTTTTAGCCTTCCGAAGTTCGATCAAAAAAATCGGCCATTTTTGAAAATTTTCCTTGGTCCCCCCTTTGCTACTTTGCCAAAAATGGGCATTTTCGACACTTTTGCGAAAAATGTTATTACTCTTCTAATAGGTCGTTTTTCATATGCGGTTTTTTGCATAGCACAAATCTAGGATAGTTTAGCTTTCAATCCATACTAATTAGGCTATCAGGCGACTTGTATTTCCTATTTTTTTAGCCTTCCGAAGTTCGACCAAAAATCGGCCATTTTTGAAAATTTCCTTTGGGCCCCCCTTTGCTACTTTGCGAAAAATGGCCATTTTCGACACTTTTGCGAAAAATGTTATTTCTCTTCTATTAGGGCTTTTTTCCTGCGGTTTTTTGCATAGCACCAATCTAGGAAAGTTTCGCTGTCAATACATCCTAATTAGGCCATCAGGCGACTTGTATTTCCTATTTTTTTAGCCTTCCGAAGTTCGACAAAAAAATCGGCCATTTTTGAAAATTTCCTTTGGTCCCCCCTTTGCTACTTTGCGAAAAAATGGCCATTTTCGACACTTTTGCGAAAATGTTATTTGCTTTCTAATAGGTCTTTTTTCATGCGGTTTTTTGCATAGCGCAAATCTAGGATAGTTTAGCTTTCAATCCATACTAATTAGGCCATCAGGCGCTTGTATTTCCTATTTTTTTAGCCTTCCGAAGTTCGATCAAAATCGGCGCCATTTTTGAAAATTTTCCTTTGGTCCCCCCTTTGCTACTTTGCGAAAAAATGGCCATTTCCGCGACTTTTTGCGAAAAATGTTATTTCTCTTTCCTCTTCTAATAGTCTTTTTTCATGCGGTTTTTTGCAATAGCGCAAATCTAGGATAGTTTAGCTTTCAATCCATACGAATTAGACCATCATGGGCAACTTGTATTTCCTATTGTTTTATGCCTTCCGAAGTTCGACCAAAAAATCGGGTATTTTTGAAAATTTTCCTTTGGTCCCCCCTTTGCTACTTGCGAAAATGGCCATTTTCGACACTTTTGCGAAAAATGTTTATTTCTCTTCTAATGGTCTTTTTTCATGCGGTTTTGGTCGAACTTCGGAAGGCTAAAAAAATAGGAAATACAAGTCGCCTGATAGCCTAATTAGTATGGATTGAAAGCTAAACTATCCTAGATTTGCGCTATGCAAAAAACCGCATGAAAAAAGACCTATTAGAAGAGAAATAACATTTTTCGCAAAAGTGTCGAAAATGGCCATTTTTCGCAAAGTAGCAAAGGGGGGACCAAAGGAAATTTTTCAAAAATGGCCGATTTTTTGGTCGAACTTCGGAAGGCTAAAAAAATAGGAAATACAAGTCGCCTGATAGCCTAATTAGTATGGATTGAAAGCTAAACTATCCTAGATTTGCGCTATGCAAAAAACCGCATGGAAAAAGACCTATTAGAAGAGAAATAACATTTTTCGCAAAAGTGTCGAAAATGGCCATTTTTCGCAAAGTAGCAAAGGGGGGACCAAAGGAAATTTTTAAAAAATGGCCGATTTTTTGGTCGAACTTCGGAAGGCTAAAAAAATAGGAAATACAAGTCGCCTGATAGCCTAATTAGTATGGATTGAAAGCTAAACTATCCTAGATTTGCGCTATGCAAAAAACCGCATGAAAAAAGACCTATTAGAAGAGAAATAACATTTTTCGCAAAAGTGTCGAAAATGGCCATTTTTCGCAAAGTAGCAAAGGGGGGACCAAAGGAAATTTTTCAAAAATGGCCGATTTTTGGTCGAACTAAGGAACGCTAATAAATATGGAAATACAAGTCGCCTGATAGCCTAATTAGTATGGATTGAAAGCTAAACTATCCTAGATTTGCGCTATGCAAAAAACCGCATGATCAAGACGTATTAGAAGAGAAATAACATTTTTCGCAAAAGTGTCGAAAATGGCCATTTTTCGCAAAGTAGCAAAGGGGGGACCAAAGGAAATTTTTCAAAAATGGCCGATTTTTTGGTCGAACTTCGGAAGGCTAAAAAAATAGGAAATACAAGTCGCCTGATAGCCTAATTAGTATGGATTGAAAGCTAAACTATCCTAGATTTGCGCTATGCAAAAAACCGCATGAAAAAAGACCTATTAGAAGAGAAATAACATTTTTCGCAAAAGTGTCGAAAATGGCCATTTTTCGCAAAGTAGCAAAGGGGGGACCAAAGGAAATTTTTCAAAAATGGCCGATTTTTTGGTCGAACTTCGGAAGGCTAAAAAAATAGGAAATACAAGTCGCCTGATAGCCTAATTAGTATGGATTGAAAGCTAAACTATCCTAGATTTGCGCTATGCAAAAAACCGCATGAAAAAAGACCTATTAGAAGAGAAATAACATTTTTCGCAAAAGTGTCGAAAATGGCCATTTTTCGCAAAGTAGCAAAGGGGGACCAAAGGAAATTTTTCAAAAATGGCCGATTTTTTGATCGAACTTCGGAAGGCTAAAAAAATAGGAAATACAAGTCGCCTGATAGCCTAATTAGTATGGATTGAAAGCTAAACTATCCTAGATTTGCGCTATGCAAAAAACCGCATGAAAAAAGACCTATTAGAAGAGAAATAACTTTTTCGCAAAAGTGTCGAAAATGGCCATTTTTCGCAAAGTAGCAAAGGGGGGACCAAAGGAAATTTTTCAAAAATGGCCGATTTTTTGGTCGAACTTCGGAAGGCTAAAAAAATAGGAAATACAAGTCGCCTGATAGCCTAATTAGTATGGATTGAAAGCTAAACTATCCTAGATTTGCGCTATGCAAAAAACCGCATGAAAAAAGACCTATTAGAAGAGAAATAACATTTTTCGCAAAAGTGTCGAAAATGGCCATTTTTCGCAAAGTAGCAAAGGGGGACCAAAGGAAATTTTTCAAAAATGGCCGATTTTTTGATCGAACTTCGGAAGGCTAAAAAAATAGGAAATACAAGTCGCCTGATAGCCTAATTAGTATGGATTGAAAGCTAAACTATCCTAGATTTGCGCTATGCAAAAAACCGCATGAAAAAAGACCTATTAGAAGAGAAATAACATTTTTCGCAAAAGTGTCGAAAATGGCCATTTTTCGCAAAGTAGCAAAGGGGGGACCAAAGGAAACCTTTCAAAAATGGCCGATTTTTTTGACGAACTTTGGAAGGCTAAAAAAATAGGAAATACAAGTCGCCTGATAGCCTAATTAGTATGGATTGAAAGCTAAACTATCCTAGATTTGCGCTATGCAAAAAACCGCATGAAAAAAGACCTATTAGAAGAGAAATAACATTTTTCGCAAAAGTGTCGAAAATGGCCATTTTTCGCAAAGTAGCAAAGGGGGGACCAAAGGAAATTTTTCAAAAATGGCCGATTTTTTGGTCGAACTTTGGAAGGCTAAAAAAATAGGAAATACAAGTCGCCTGATAGCCTAATTAGTATGGATTGAAAGCTAAACTATCCTAGATTTGCGCTATGCAAAAAACCGCATGAAAAAAGACCTATTAGAAGAGAAATAACATTTTTCGCAAAAGTGTCGAAAATGGCCATTTTTCGCAAAGTAGCAAAGGGGGAACCAAAGGAAATTTTTCAAAAATGGCCGATTTTTTGGTCGAACTTCGGAAGGCTAAAAAAATAGGAAATACAAGTCGCCTGATAGCCTAATTAGTATGGATTGAAAGCTAAACTATCCTAGATTTGCGCTATGCAAAAAACCGCATGAAAAAAGACCTATTAGAAGAGAAATAACATTTTTGCAAAAGTGTCGAAAATGGACATTTTTCGCAAAGTAGCAAAGGGGGGACCAAAGGAAATTTTTCAAAAATGGCCGATTTTTTGGTCGAACTTTGGAAGGCTAAAAAAATAGGAAATACAAGTCGCCTGATAGCCTAATTAGTATGGATTGAAAGCTAAACTATCCTAGATTTGCGCTATGCAAAAAACCGCATGGAAAAAGACCTATTAGAAGAGAAATAACATTTTTCGCAAAAGTGTCGAAAATGGCCATTTTTCGCAAAGTAGCAAAGAGGGGACCAAAGGAAATTTTTCAAAAATGGCCGATTTTTTGGTCGAACTTCGGAAGGCTAAAAAAATAGGAAATACAAGTCGCCTGATAGCCTAATTAGTATGGATTGAAAGCTAAACTATCCTAGATTTGCGCTATGCAAAAAACCGCATGGAAAAAGACCTATTAGAAGAGAAATAACATTTTTCGCAAAAGTGTCGAAAATGGCCATTTTTCGCAAAGTAGCAAAGGGGGGACCAAAGGAAATTTTTCAAAAATGGCCGATTTTTTGGTCGAACTTCGGAAGGCTAAAAAATAGGAAATACAAGTCGCCTGATAGCCTAATTAGTATGGATTGAAAGCTAAACTATCCTAGATTTGCGCTATGCAAAAAACCGCATGGAAAAAGACCTATTAGAAGAGAAATAACATTTTTCGCAAAAGTGTCGAAAATGGCCATTTTTCGCAAAGTAGCAAGGGGGGGGACCAAAGGAAATTTTTCAAAAATGGCCGATTTTTTGGTCGAACTTCGGAAGGCTAAAAAAATAGGAAATACAAGTCGCCTGATAGCCTAATTAGTATGGATTGAAAGCTAAACTATCCTAGATTTGCGCTATGCAAAAAACCGCATGGAAAAAGACCTATTAGAAGAGAAATAACATTTTTCGCAAAAGTGTCGAAAATGGCCATTTTTGGCAAAGTAGCAAAGGGGGGACCAAAGGAAATTTTTCAAAAATGGCCGATTTTTTGGTCGAACTTCGGAAGGCTAAAAAAATAGGAAATACAAGTCGCCTGATAGCCTAATTAGTATGGATTGAAAGCTAAACTATCCTAGATTTGCGCTATGCAAAAAACCGCATGGAAAAAGACCTATTAGAAGAGAAATAACATTTTTCGCAAAAGTGTCGAAAATGGCCATTTTTCGCAAAGTAGCAAAGGGGGACCAAAGGAAATTTTTCAAAAATGGCCGATTTTTTGGTCGAACTTCGGAAGGCTAAAAAAATAGGAAATACAAGTCGCCTGATAGCCTAATTAGTATGGATTGAAAGCTAAACTATCCTAGATTTGCGCTATGCAAAAAACCGCATGGAAAAAGACCTATTAGAAGAGAAATAACATTTTTCGCAAAAGTGTCGAAAATGGCCATTTTTCGCAAAGTAGCAAAGGGGGGACCAAAGGAAATTTTTCAAAAATGGCCGATTTTTTGTTCGCACTTTGGAAGGCTAAAAAAATAGGAAATACAAGTCGCCTGATAGCCTAATTAGTATGGATTGAAAGCTAAACTATCCTAGATTTGCGCTATGCAAAAAACCGCATGGAAAAAGACCTATTAGAAGAGAAATAACATTTTTCGCAAAAGTGTCGAAAATGGCCATTTTTCGCAAAGTAGCAAAGGGGGGACCAAAGGAAATTTTTCAAAAATGGCCGATTTTTTGGTCGAACTTCGGAAGGCTAAAGAAATAGGAAATACAAGTCGCCTGATAGCCTAATTAGTATGGATTGAAAGCTAAACTATCCTAGATTTGCGCCAAGCAAAAAACCGCATGGAAAAAGACCTATTAGAAGAGAAATAACATTTTTCGCAAAAGTGTCGAAAATGGCCATTTTTCGCAAAGTAGCAAAGGGGGGACCAAAGGAAAATTTTCAAAAATGGCCGATTTTTTGGTGGAACTTCGGAAGGCTAAAAAATTAGGAAATACAAGTCGCCTGATAGCCTAATTAGTATGGATTGAAAGCTAAACTATCCTAGATTTGCGCTATGCAAAAAACCGCATGGAAAAAGACCTATTAGAAGAGAAATAACATTTTTCGCAAAAGTGTTGAAAATGGCCATTTTTCGCAAAGTAGCAAAGGGGGGACCAAAGGAAATTTTTCAAAAATGGCCGATTTTTTGGTCGAACTTCGGAAGGCTAAAAAATTAGGAAATACAAGTCGCCTGATAGCGCAATTAGTATGGATTGAAAGCTAAACTATCCTAGATTTGCGCTATGCAAAAAACCGCATGGAAAAAGACCTATTAGAAGAGAAATAACATTTTTCGCAAAAGTGTCGAAAATGGCCATTTTTGGCAAAGTAGCAAAGGGGGGACCAAACGAAATTTTTCAAAAATGGCCGATTTTTTGGTCGAAATTCGGAAGGCTAAAAAAATAGGAAATACAAGTCGCCTGATAGCCTAATTAGTATGGATTGAAAGCTAAACTATCCTAGATTTGCGCTATGCAAGAAACCGCATGGAAAAAGACCTATTAGAAGAGAAATAACATTTTTCGCAAAAATGTCGAAAATGGCCATTTTTGTTAAAGTAGCAAAGGGGGGACCAAAGGAAATTTTTCAAAAATGGCCGATTTTTTGGTCGAACTTCGGAAGGCTAACAAAATAGGAAATAGAAGTCGCCTGATAGCCTAATTAGTATGGATTGAAAGCTAAACTATCCTAGATTTGCGCTATGCAAAAAACCGCATGGAAAAAGACCTATTAGAAGAGAAATAACATTTTTCGCAAAAGTGTCGAAAATGGCCATTTTTGGCAAAGTAGCAAAGGGGGGACCAAAAGAAATTTTTCAAAAATGCCCGATTTTTTGGTCGAACTTCGGAAGGCTAAAAAATAGGAAATACAAGTCGCCTGATAGCCTAATTAGTATGGATTGAAAGCTAAACTATCCTAGATTTGCGCTATGCAAAAAAACGCATGGAAAAAGACCTATTAGAAGAGAAATAACATTTTTCGCAAAAGTGTCGAAAATGGCCATTTTTGGCAAAGTAGCAAAGGGGGGACCAAAGGAAATTTTTCAAAAATGGCCGATTTTTTGGTCGAACTTCGGAAGGCTAAAAAAATAGGAAATACAAGTCGCCTGATAGCCTAATTAGTATGGATTGAAAGCTAAACTATCCTAGATTTGTGCTATGCAAAAAACCGCATGGAAAAAGACCTATTAGAAGAGAAATAACATTTTTCGCAAAAGTGTCGAAAATGGCCATTTTTGGCAAAGTAGCAAAGGGGGGACCAAAGGAAATTTTTCAAAAATGGCCGATTTTTTGGTCGAACTTCGGAAGGCTAAAAAAATAGGAAATACAAGTCGCCTGATAGCCTAATTAGTATGGATTGAAAGCTAAACTATCCTAGATTTGCGCTATGCAAAAAACCGCATAGAAAAAGACCTATTAGAAGAGAAATATCATTTTTCGCAAAAGTGTCGAAAATGGCCATTTTTGGCAAAGTAGCAAAGGGGGGACCAAAGGAAAGTTTTCAAAAATGGCCGATTTTTTGGTCGAACTTCGGAAGGCTAAAAAAATAGGAAATACAAGTCGCCTGATAGCCTAATTAGTATGGATTGAAAGCTAAACTATCCTAGATTTGCGCTATGCAAAAAACCGCATGGAAAAAGACCTATTAGAAGAGAAATAACATTTTTCGCAAAAGTGTCGAAAATGGCCATTTTTGGCAAAGTAGCAAAGGGGGGACCAAAGGAAATTTTTCAAAAATGGCCGATTTTTTGGTCGAACTTCGGAAGGCTAAAAAATTAGGAAATACAAGTCGCCTGATAGCCTAATTAGTATGGATTGAAAGCTAAACTATCCTAGATTTGCGCTATGCAAAAAACCGCATGGAAAAAGACCTATTAGAAGAGAAATAACATTTTTCGCAAAAGTGTCGAAAATGGCCATTTTTCGCAAAGTAGCAAAGGGGGGACCAAAGGAAAATTTTCAAAAATGGCCGATTTTTTGGTCGAACTTCGGAAGGCTAAAAAATTAGGAAATAAAAGTCAACTGATAGCCTAATTAGTATGGATTGAAAGCTAATCTATCCTAGATTTGCGCTATGCAAAAAACCGCATGGAAAAAGACCTATTAGAAGAGAAATAACATTTTTCGCAAAAGTGTCGAAAATGGCCATTTTTCGCAAAGTAGCAAAGGGGGGACCAAAGGAAAATTTTCAAAAATGGCCGATTTTTTGGTCGAACTTCGGAAGGCTAAAAAATTAGGAAATACAAGTCGCCTGATAGCCTAATTAGTATGGATTGAAAGCTAAACTATCCTAGATTTGCGCTATGCAAAAAACCGCATGGAAAAAGACCTATTAGAAGAGAAATAACATTTTTCGCAAAAGTGTCGAAAATGGCCATTTTTCGCAAAGTAGCAAAGGGGGGACCAAAGGAAAATTTTCAAAAATGGCCGATTTTTTGGTCGAAATTCGGAAGGCTAAGAAAATAGGAAATACAAGTCGCCTGATAGCCTAATTAGTATGGATTGAAAGCTAAACTATCCTAGATTTGCGCTATGCAAAAAACCGCATGGAAAAAGACCTATTAGAAGAGAAATAACATTTTTCGCAAAAGTGTCGAAAATGGCCATTTTTCGCAAAGTAGCTGTATTGCTAGCGAGGATTAACTAACCACGGTTCTAAACAACTCCATTTATTACACCAGCTTTCTGTCAGTCGCTGTACTTTTCACAAGGGAGGTTGAATAGGGTTCAAAATCTAAATTACAGCAAATCGCGTTAGTGATATGAAAAACAGTTATCCCTTATAATCAAGCAAAGATATTTACCCAGTGGTATCTCACAGTTTCTCTAAATTCCTCTTACTAGCAAGTGACTTAAGTTGCGTAATCATGTCTATGACGTCACCTAACAAATTCTAATCACGGATTGTTGGCGATACACTCCCCCGCCAAAAAAAAGGTTACAGTAATCATAGTAAATAGTATCTGAGAGTTCACTTAGAAGTTCATTTTGTTTTCATCAATCGGTATAAGTAATACAAGTCTCTGTACAGGACGTTGAACAGTGACATATCCTTTGCCTTGGTATTGCTTCATAGGTTCGTTTACGGTGAGATTCTTGTATTGCACGTCTACTCTTCGCACTTTCCCATCTGCACCTGGGTAAACATTTGACACTTTTCCAAGCTTCCAGTTTCCTCTCACTAAGTTGGAATCTTGTATCATAACTACGTCTCCGATTTTCAAATTTCGGTGAGATGTGTGCCATTTTTGCCTTAATATCAAGCTTGGGAAGTAGTTCGAGTTCCATTTTTTCCAGAATGTATGAACAATTGTCTGGACGAACGTGAAACGTTTTTGGGTGTTCGCGTTTTCATCAAATGGGCCATTTGGTATCCTGCTTGTGGCTCTGCGTAACAGTAAGTCATTTGGGCATAAATATGCTCCGTCCTCAGGGGATGTTGGGTGTCGCCCTATTGGTCTTTCATTCAGCAAGTTGGCAATCTCGAATAAAACTGTTTGCAATTCAGAGAAGGTTAAAGCATTTTCACCAACCGAGAATTCAATTGCTCGCTTGACCGATCTTATAAGAGCTTCAGTTACTCCATTTTGCCATGGGGCATCTGCTGGGGTGAAGATCCATTGCAATCCTTTCATGACGCCATATTCCTTAATTTTCTTCCAATCCCATGTTTTTGTTATAGCGGTTAGTTCCTTACTTGCTGCAATTAGTTGAGTACCGTTGTCAGACAATAGCTTGGATGGATATCCGTTTAGGGACACAAATCTTCTGAGTACCATCAGAAATTTGTCTGTACTATAATCTGCTGCCAGATCCAGATAAACAGCTCTTGTTCCGAGACAATTAAATATTACTCCATAAGCTTTAGAGAACGTTCTCTTCTTTACCTCGTCCCGAATTTTAAAGGGACCAAAAAGATCAATTCCTGTACTGTACCATGGCGGTGCTGGCTTCAATCTGTCTTCAGGTAATTGGCCCATCACTTGCTGACTTGTTTTCTTAGCAAGTTTTTTGCAGATAACGCATCTGAACTTAATCGATTTTACCAACTTAAGGAGTTTGGGTATCCAATATTTGGTGCGCACTTTGCTGGCAGTAGTTAGAATGCCATGATGTCCTCTTGCATGAGTTTGTGCTACATAGAGATGTGAGAACGGATGATCATATGGTAGTAATATAACTTCGTTGTCACCGTAATTTGTTTGTAACTTTGCAGTACGACTGCTTACTACATAGATGCCGTCTTTGCGTGTGATAGGACACAAACGGTTGTACTTGCCATTTTCAATATCATTTCTCATGTTCTGCTGAATCTCTTTGATCCAGAAAATCTCTGACTTTTTAATATCTTCAGGTGTCAGTTCTTGCGTTGCGCTTTTAAATGACGGTTTGGGAAATTTGCTGTAAAATTTCAAAATTCTTGCAGTGACACGTAGTAGTTTGCCGTAACTCGAATATTTGGCGATGTCAATTCGTAACGCTAGGGTATCATGAGTTCCTTCTATCTTCGTTACCATTGTAGTCCGGATTACTTCGGATAGTTTTGGCTCCAAGTAATCACGAGTGATTGGCCACTTGTCTTCTGTTTGTTTAAGAAAATCGGGACCCTTTTGCCATGTGCTTTCAAGTCCAATGTCATCGGGCTTCCTGCCTCTTGTCAAACAGTCAGCTATGTTATATTTACTCTCTACCCAATACCAGTTTTCAGGGTTTGTTCCTTCCTGTATTTCACCTATTCTAGTGGCGGCGAACGTGTTGAACCCGTATGAGCTTTTCTGTATCATGGCATGTACAATCTGAGAATCTACGATGTGGTAGATCTTTTCAAAGCGATATCTACATTCCTTTTCTATGAACACTTTTAGGCGTTTGTTCAGTACCGCTCCACACAGTTCTATACGGTCAATGGACATCTTTTTTATTGGTGCAAGACGATTTTTGGACAGTATTAAATTGCTCTCAAATTGGTTATTCTTTCTTTGCCACCGTACATATGCACATGCAGCGTATGCGTCTTTGGATGCGTCACTAAACACAACGAGAATGGGGTCGCCAATAGCATCCATTGGTTTAAGGCATCTCGTAAATCTGATTTGATTCATGTCTTTCAAATCGTTGAAGAAAATAGACCAATTCTGTTGGTTTTCCTCGGGTATAGGGTCGTCCCAGTCAAGTTTCGGTTCAGTTCCCCACAAACGGCGTAAAAGAATTTTGGCCCTTACTGTAAATGGTCCTGCCAACCCTAGGGGATCATACACGCTGTTGATCTGTGACAAGATTATACGCTTTGTGAGCTGTTGGGGATCTTGGGTGGGGACGATATCGCTCGTAGACCTTGAAGTATGTATTCGCTTGGTAGTAAAGTTAACCTTGACTTCGAAACACAGTTGATCTTCTGATTGACTCCATTTAACTCCAAGTATCTTTTCTGTTTGTTCCTCGATCGGTATATTTGTTTTTTCTTGTCTGTCAGTATCGCTTGAGAACATCCACTCTTTGACTTCAAATCCTCCTTTAATAATAGCCTTCTCGATATCTTGAGTCAGTTTAATAGCTTGTTTGCGATCGTCCGTACTTTCGATTATGTCGTCCATGTACGTATTTCTTTGTATTATATCTGCTGCTTCTGGGTATTTCTCTCTTGACATCTCTGCGGTTTTTCTCAGAGCAACGGTTGCAATTGTAGCTGACGGCTTGTCACCGAATGAAACTCTGAGCATTATGTATGTGTCGGGTTCTCTTCTACTATCCATATCCCTCCACAGAAATCGGTGGGTGTGCTGATCTAACTCTGTCATCTTCACAGTGTGGTACATCTTTTTAATATCACCAATGAAGGCTACTTTATTCTCTCGGAAACGTATAAGGACTCCCAATAAGTTATTGAGTAGGTCAGGACCTTTAGCCCAATACTCATTCAAGATATGACCCATGTAATTGGCGCTGCTATTGAACACTATGCGCACTGGGGTAGATTTGGAATCAGGCTTGAGAACTTCATGATGTCCGATATAATGCACCGGTCCTTTGTAGAGTGTTAGTTCCTTTTTGGAGAGTTTCCTTGCAACTCCTCTAGTTACCATGTCTTTTATCTGGTTGTCATACACTTTTGCGTGTTCGGTGTTCCTTCTTAGACGTTTCTCGGTCGTTATCAGTTTCGCGAAAGCGACCTTCCGGTTGTCAGGAAGATTCTGAGGATCCTTGATCCAGGGATACTCAGCGACCCAGCGATTTTCCTCTTTGTTAAAGTTTAGATTTCGTTCGATTAGTTCCAGCTCTCGCTCTTCTTGAATAGTGCAGTCTTTCGCGCCTAAGGAACATTTTCCACATCTACATCCTCCACATTTCGGTTTGCATTCTACGCCAAGGTTCTCAATTTTGTAAAAGTCTTCTATATTGATTTTGCCTACAACTGTGTTGACTCTGGCATTGATGAAATCGTGATACAGATGTGATTCTTTAAGTAACGGGTGCGTTCCTCCAATACATCGCCCGAAACGATTCCTTAAGAGCACAAGATGACCGATGTTTTGTTCTCTTTCCGGGTGATAGGCTGCATATTCGTAACCGATTAAAATGTCCACAGGTCCTGAGGGTCGCTCGATTTCTTCCTTTGTGACGTTCTTGAAAAGATGTACTATGTCGTCTATGTTAACACTTTCAATGTCTGAGGTGATCCTTTCGATGCCGTAAGCTTCGAATTCGATGACGTGACCTTGTTTATCTATAAGAGGTACCTTGTATTTGTTGGTCTTAATCTTCTCGCTCTGTGCTCCAACTTTGATGACTGAAAGTTCGACTTTGGATCCTTTAAGTTTCTCTTGCTTTGCTTTAGTGTTTGTGATAAAACAAAGTGATGCGGCGTTATCCCACATTATATTAGCTTCTCCTCTTTTGGTTTTAACTCTTTGTACTTGTAACAGGCAGGTGTCAATTTTTGTATTGTGGCATACGTTTGCTGAGGCTGAGACTTGCTGAGGTGTTTCTTCCGTCTCGTGTATAGATGGATGGTGCTTTCTTGTGCAGCCGCCTACACCACAGTCTTTCCTTGATTTGCATGTACGTTGTCGATGACCGATCTTTAGGCACGACCAACAGGCTCGTTTATCTTTGATGATCGTCTTTTTCTCTTCTATTGGCTTGGCTAAATAAATTCTGCAGTCTGCTGTCCAATGTCTTCCGTGTTCATGAATCAGACATTTTGGTTTGGGTTCTTTGCTTACTTCCTCGACGCCTTCTGTATAGTGCGATGTGCCTCTGTAATGTTGATTGTTGGTCGTCGTCCGAAGAGAAGCACTGTCGTATTCAATAGCACTCCTTTGATTTTGCAGAAATTCAAGAAGACTAGGGAACTTTTTTGATTTGTCGATGTGACTTCCGTGACAACTAACCATTTCCGCCCATTTTCTTCTGATGTCTGTTGATAAAGCTTTCTCTATAATACTGACCGAACTCGTTGTTGTAATTTCCGCTTCTAGACCGAGTCTTGTGAGGTCTCTGTATCCGTCTTCTACAAGAGTCACGAATTCGATGAAACGTTTATCTTCTCCTTCCTTAAGTGTTCTGAATCTACGTATGCCGTCAATGATAACGTCTGCAATTTTGGCTGGATCTCCATACTTTTCGTCCAGTCTTCGCCACATTTCTTGCACATCGTCGTCTATGCTCTTTACCAGGCCTTCGGGTTCTTTTCCAAGACAAGAGCGTAGCACATATGCGGCATCTCTTCCACGAATTTGTGGCATGACTTGTTTGTTGAAATCTCTTTTAAACTGAGGGTAATGACGTAGTTCTCCATCAAAGTGCGGCATTTTTACCTTTTCCAGGTGTAGAAAGGAAGAAGTCGCGTCAGATTCCTGTTTTATCTGCTCTTGTTCTTTTACGTTAGTATATCTAACTACAATTTGTTCAACAATTTCGTAATAATAGGTTTGGATTTTAGCTATCCATTGCATCTCAGATTCGGCTGATTCAAAGGACAATAATTCTAACAGTTCAGCGTTAAAGGTTTTGCAATCTTGAAATTGATCTTCTATTTGTTTCTGTAAGTCTTTTAACGCAAAATTGGGCATTTCTTTTGACTGCAACGCGTGCGAAATACTTTCGTAAGAAGCTTCGAAAACAGCGCGCGCAGTGTTCCTTTTAACTTTTGCGTTGTCAATGGCCTCTTGACGAGCCGCGTGCTCGCGCGTTGCCTTTTCGCTTGTAGTGACATTTTCGACATATTTCACTTTACGATTAAATGCATTGGAATATTTTTCCTCGACTTCCGTCATCCAGATTTCTTCTTCGTCCACTAAATGCTCGTCAGTCAGGAAGTTAACATACTCTAAGTGCTTCCCTTCCAGTTCTTCCCATGCATCAACAAGTTTTGAGTAATTGGTTTCTACTACCTCGATTCCTTGGCTTGTCTCTATGGACTTGATCAAAATGTTCCGCTTTCGTGTGAAGTTTCCCTTAGCAATTCGCCGTGAATTCTTAGCTTTGTCGGTCATCTTCTGTTCCAGTCGTCGCTTAGTAGCTAACCACACTGGATTTTGAATGTATTGCTAGCGAGGATTAACTAACCACGGTTCTAAACAACTCCATTTATTACACCAGCTTTCTGTCAGTCGCTGTACTTTTCACAAGGGAGGTTGAATAGGGTTCAAAATCTAAATTACAGCAAATCGCGTTAGTGATATGAAAAACAGTTATCCCTTATAATCAAGCAAAGATATTTACCCAGTGGTATCTCACAGTTTCTCTCAATTCCTCTTACTAGCAAGTGACTTAAGTTGCGTAATCATGTCTATGACGTCACCTAACAAATTCTAATCACGGATTGTTGGCGATACAGGAGCAAAGGGGGGACCAAAGGAAATTTTTCAAAAATGGCCGATTTTTTGGTCGAACTTCGGAAGGCTAAAAAAATAGGAAATACAAGTCGCCTGATAGCCTAATTAGTATGGATTGAAAGCTAAACTATCCTAGATTTGCGCTATGCAAACAACCGCATGGAAAAAGAGCTATTAGAAGAGAAATAACATTTTTCGCAAAAGTGTCGAAAATGGCCATTTTTCGCAAAGTAGCAAAGGGGGGACCAAAGGAAATTTTTCAAAAATGGCCGATTTTTTGGTCGAACTTCGGAAGGCTAAAAAAATAGGAAATACAAGTCGCCTGATAGCCTAATTAGTATGGATTGAAAGCTAAACTATCCTAGATTTGCGCTATGCAAAAAACCGCATGGAAAAAGACCTATTAGAAGAGAAATAACATTTTTCGCAAAAGTGTCGAAAATGGCCATTTTTCGCAAAGTAGCAAAGGGGGGACCAAAGGAAATTTTTCAAAAATGGCCGATTTTTTGGTCAAATTTCGCAAGGCTAAAAAAATAGGAAATACAAGTCGCCTGATAGCCTAATTAGTATGGATTGAAAGCTAAACTATCCTAAATTTGCGCTATGCAAAAAACCGCATGGAAAAAGACCTATTAGAAGAGAAATAACATTTTTCGCAAAAGTGTCGAAAATGGCCATTTTTCGCAAAGTAGCAAAGTGGGGACCAAAGGAAATTTTTCAAAAATGGCCGATTTTTTGGTCGAACTTCGGAAGGCTAAAAAAATAGGAAATACAAGTCGCCTGATAGCCTAATTAGTATGGATTGAAAGCTAAACTATCCTAGATTTGCGCTATGCAAAAAACCGCATGGAAAAAGACCTATTAGAAGAGAAATAACATTTTTCGCAAAAGTGTCGAAAATGGCCATTTTTGGCAAAGTAGCAAAGGGGGGACCAAAGGAAATTTTTCAAAAATAGCCGATTTTTTGGTCGAACTTCGGAAGGCTAAAAAAATAGGAAATACAAGTCGCCTGATAGCCTAATTAGTATGGATTGAAAGCTAAACTATCCTAGATTTGCGCTATGCAAAAAACCGCATGGAAAAAGACCTATTAGAAGAGAAATAACATTTTTCGCAAAAGTGTCGAAAATGGCCATTTTTGGCAAAGTAGCAAAGGGGGGACCAAAGGAAATTTTTCAAAAATGGCCGATTTTTTGGTCGAACTTCGGAAGGCTAATAAATTAGGAAATACAAGTCGCCTGATAGGCTAATTAGTATGGATTGAAAGCTAAACTATCCTAGATTTGCGCTATGCAAAAAACCGCATGGAAAAAGACCTATTAGAAGAGAAATAACATTTTTCGCAAAAGTATCGAAAATGGCCATTTTTCGCAAAGTAGCAAAGGGGGGACCAAAGGAAATTTGTCAAAAATGGCCGATTTTTTGGTCGAACTTAGGAAGGCTAAAAAAATAGGAAATACAAGTCGCCTGATAGCCTAATTAGTATGGATTGAAAGCTAAACTATCCTAGATTTGCGCTATGCAAAAAACCGCATGGAAAAAGACCTATTAAAAGAAAAATAACATTTTTCGCAAAAGTGTCGAAAATGGCCATTTTTCGCAAAGTAGCAAAGGGGGGACCAAAGGAAATTTTTCAAAAATGGGCGATTTTTTGGTCGAACTTCGGAAGGCTAAAAAATTAGGAAATACAAGTCGCCTGATAGCCTAATTTGTATGGATTGAAAGCTAAACTATCCTAGATTTGCGCTATGCAAAAAACCGCATGGAAAAAGACCTATTAGAAGAGAAATAACATTTTTCGCAAAAGTGTCGAAAATGGCCATTTTTCGCAAAGTAGCAAAGTGGGGACCAAAGGAAATTTTTCAAAAATGGCCGATTTTTTGGTCGAACTTCGGAAGGCTAAAAAATTAGGAAATACAAGTCGCCTGATAGCCTAATTTGTATGGATTGAAAGCTAAACTATCCTAGATTTGCGCTATGCAAAAAACCGCATGGAAAAAGACCTATTAGAAGAGAAATAACATTTTTCGCAAAAGTGTCGAAAATGGCCATTTTTCGCAAAGTAGCAAAGGGGGGACCAAAGGAAATTTTTCAAAAATGGCCGATTTTTTGGTCGAACTTCCGAAGGCTAAAAAAATAGGAAATACAAGTCGCCTGATAGCCTAATTAGTATGGATTGAAAGCTAAACTATCCTAGATTTGCGCTACGCAAAAAACCGCATGGAAAAAGACCTATTAGAAGAGAAATAACATTTTTCGCAAAAGTGTCGAAAATGGCCATTTTTCGCAAAGTAGCAAAGGGGGGACCAAAGGAAATTTTTCAAAAATGGCCGATTTTTTGGTCGAACTTCGGAAGGCTAAAAAAGTAGGAAATACAAGTCGCCTGATAGCCTAATTTGTATGGATTGAAAGCTAAACTATCCTAGATTTGCGCTATGCAAAAAACCGCATGGAAAAAGACCTATTAGAAGAGAAATAACATTTTTCGCAAAAGTGTCGAAAATGGCCATTTTTCGCAAAGTAGCAAAGGGGGGACCAAAGGAAATTTTTCAAAAATGGCCGATTTTTTGGTCGAACTTCGGAAGGCTAAAAAAATAGGAAATACAAGTCGCCTGATAGCCTAATTAGTATGGATTGAAAGCTAAACTATCCTAGATTTGCGCTATGCAAAAAACCGCATGGAAAAAGACCTATTAGAAGAGAAATAACATTTTTCGCAAAAGTGTCGAAAATGGCCATTTTTCGCAAAGTAGCAAAGGGGGGACCAAAGGAAATTTTTCAAAAATGGCCGATTTTTTCGTCGAACTTCGGAAGGCTAAAAAATTAGGAAATACAAGTCGCCTGATAGCCTAATTAGTATGGATTGAAAGCTAAACTATCCTAGATTTGCGCTATGCAAAAAACCGCATGGAAAACGACCTATTAGAAGAGAAATAACATTTTTCGCAAAAGTGTCGAAAATGGCCATTTTTCGCAAAGTAGCAAAGGGGGGACCAAAGGAAATTTTTCAAAAATGGCCGATTTTTTGGTCGAACTTCGGAAGGCTAAAAAATTAGGAAATACAAGTCGCCTGATAGCCTAATTAGTATGGATTGAAAGCTAAACTATCTTAGATGTGCGCTATGCAAAAAACCGCATGGAAAAAGACCTATTAGAAGAGAAATAACATTTTTCGCAAAAGTGTCGAAAATGGCCATTTTTCGCAAAGTAGCAAAGGGGGGACCAAAGGAAATTTTTCAAAAATGGCCGATTTTTTGGTCGAAATTCGGAAGGCTAAAAAAATAGGAAATACAAGTCGCCTGATAGCCTAATTAGTATGGATTGAAAGCTAAACTATCCTAGATTTGCGCTATGCAAAAAACCGCATGGAAAAAGACCTATTAGAAGAGAAATAACATTTTTCGCAAAAGTGACGAAAATGGCCATTTTTTGCAAAGTAGCAAAGGGGGGACCAAAGGAAATTTTTCAAAAATGGCCGATTTTTTGGTCGAACTTCGGAAGGCTAAAAAAATAGGAAATACAAGTCGCCTGATAGCCTAATTAGTATGGATTGAAAGCTAAACTATCCTAGATTTGCGCTATGCAAAAAACCGCATGGAAAAAGACCTATTAGCAGAGAAATAACATTTTTCGCAAAAGTGTCGAAAATGGCCATTTTTGGCAAAGTAGCAAAGGGGGGACAAAAGGAAATTTTTCAAAAATGGCCGATTTTTTGGTCGAACTTCGGAAGGCTAAAAAATTAGGAAATACAAGTCGCCTGATAGCCTAATTAGTATGGATTGAAAGCTAAACTATCCTAGATTTGCGCTATGCAAAAAACCGCATGGAAAAAGACCTATTAGAAGAGAAATAACATTTTTCGCAAAAGTGTCGAAAATGGCCATCTTGGCAAAGTAGCAAAGGGGGGACCAAAGGAAAATTTTCAAAAATGGCCGATTTTTTGGTCGAACTTCGGAAGGCTAAAAAAATAGGAAATACAAGTCGCCTGATAGCCTAATTAGTATGGATTGAAAGCTAAACTATCCTAGATTTGCGCTATGCAAAAAACCGCATGGAAAAAGACCTATTAGAAGAGAAATAACATTTTTCGCAAAAGTGTCGAAAATGGCCATTTTTCGCAAAGTAGCAAAGGGGGGACCAAAGGAAATTTTTAAAAAATGAACGATTTTTTGGTCGAACTTCGGAAGGCTAAAAAATTAGGAAATACAAGTCGCCTGATAGCCTAATTAGTATGGATTGAAAGCTAAACTATCTTAGATGTGCGCTATGCAAAAAACCGCATGGAAAAAGACCTATTAGAAGAGAAATAACATTTTTCGCAAAAGTGTCGAAAATGGCCATTTTTCGCAAAGTAGCAAAGGGGGGACCAAAGGAAATTTTTCAAAAATGGCCGATTTTTTGGTCGAACTTCGGAAGGCTAAAAAAATAGGAAATACAAGTCGCCTGATAGCCTAATTAGTATGGATTGAAAGCTAAACTATCCTAGATTTGCGCTATGCAAAAAACCGCATGGAAAAAGACCTATTAGAAGAGAAATAACATTTTTCGCAAAAGTGTCGAAAATGGCCATTTTTGGCAAAGTAGCAAAGGGGGGACCAAAGGAAATTTTTCAAAAATGGCCGATTTTTTGGTCGAACTTCGGAAGGCTAAAAAAATAGCTGATAGCCTAATTAGTATGGATTGAAAGCTAAACTATCCTAGATTTGCGCTATGCAAAAAACCGCATGGAAAAAGACCTATTAGAAGAGAAATAACATTTTTCGCAAAAGTGTCGAAAATGGCCATTTTTCGCAAAGTAGCAAAGGGGGGACCAAAGGAAATTTTTAAAAAATGAACGATTTTTTGGTCGAACTTCGGAAGGCTAAAAAAATAGGAAATACAAGTCGCCTGATAGCCTAATTAGTATGGATTGAAAGCTAAACTATCCTAGATTTGCGCTATGCAAAAAACCGCATGGAAAAAGACCTATTAGAAGAGAAATAACATTTTTCGCAAAAGTGTCGAAAATGGCCATTTTTCGCAAAGTAGCAAAGGGGGGACCAAAGGAAATTTTTCAAAAATGGCCGATTTTTTGGTCGAACTTCGGAAGGCTAAAAAAATAGGAAATACAAGTCGCCTGATAGCCTAATTAGTATGGATTGAAAGCTAAACTATCCTAGATTTGCGCTATGCAAAAAACCGCATGGAAAAAGACCTATTAGAAGAGAAATAACATTTTTCGCAAAAGTGTCGAAAATGGCCATTTTTCGCAAAGTAGCAAAGGGGGGACCAAAGGAAATTTTCAAAAATGGCCGATTTTTTGGTCGAACTTCGGAAGGCTAAAAAAATAGGAAATACAAGTCGCCTGATAGCCTAATTAGTATGGATTGAAAGCTAAACTATCCTAGATTTGCGCTATGCAAAAAACCGCATGGAAAAAGACCTATTAGAAGAGAAATAACATTTTTCGCAAAAGTGTCGAAAATGGCCATTTTTCGCAAAGTAGCAAAGGGGGGACCAAAGGAAATTTTCAAAAATGGCCGATTTTTTGGTCGAACTTCGGAAGGCTAAAAAAATAGGAAATACAAGTCGCCTGATAGCCTAATTAGTATGGATTGAAAGCTAAACTATCCTAGATTTGCGCTATGCAAAAAACCGCATGGAAAAAGACCTATTAGAAGAGAAATAACATTTTTCGCAAAAGTGTCGAAAATGGCCATTTTTCGCAAAGTAGCAAAGGGGGGACCAAAGGAAATTTTTCAAAAATGGCCGATTTTTTGGTCGAACTTCGGAAGGCTAAAAAAATAGGAAATACAAGTCGCCTGATAGCCTAATTAGTATGGATTGAAAGCTAAACTATCCTAGATTTGCGCTATGCAAAAAACCGCATGGAAAAAGACCTATTAGAAGAGAAATAACATTTTTCGCAAAAGTGTCGAAAATGGCCATTTTTCGCAAAGTAGCAAAGGGGGGACCAAAGGAAATTTTTCAAAAATGGCCGATTTTTTGGTCGAACTTCGGAAGGCTAAAAAAATAGGAAATACAAGTCGCCTGATAGCCTAATTAGTATGGATTGAAAGCTAAACTATCCTAGATTTGCGCTATGCAAAAAACCGCATGGAAAAAGACCTATTAGAAGAGAAATAACATTTTTCGCAAAAGTGTCGAAAATGGCCATTTTTCGCAAAGTAGCAAAGGGGGGACCAAAGGAAATTTTTCAAAAATGGCCGATTTTTTGGTCGAACTTCGGAAGGCTAAAAAAATAGGAAATACAAGTCGCCTGATAGCCTAATTAGTATGGATTGAAAGCTAAACTATCCTAGATTTGCGCTATGCAAAAAACCGCATGGAAAAAGACCTATTAGAAGAGAAATAACATTTTTCGCAAAAGTGTCGAAAATGGCCATTTTTCGCAAAGTAGCAAAGGGGGGACCAAAGGAAATTTTTCAAAAATGGCCGATTTTTTGGTCGAACTTCGGAAGGCTAAAAAAATAGGAAATACAAGTCGCCTGATAGCCTAATTAGTATGGATTGAAAGCTAAACTATCCTAGATTTGCGCTATGCAAAAAACCGCATGGAAAAAGACCTATTAGAAGAGAAATAACATTTTTCGCAAAAGTGTCGAAAATGGCCATTTTTCGCAAAGTAGCAAAGGGGGGACCAAAGGAAATTTTTCAAAAATGGCCGATTTTTTGGTCGAACTTCGGAAGGCTAAAAAAATAGGAAATACAAGTCGCCTGATAGCCTAATTAGTATGGATTGAAAGCTAAACTATCCTAGATTTGCGCTATGCAAAAAACCGCATGGAAAAAGACCTATTAGAAGAGAAATAACATTTTTCGCAAAAGTGTCGAAAATGGCCATTTTTCGCAAAGTAGCAAAGGGGGGACCAAAGGAAATGTTTCAAAAATGGCCGATTTTTTGGTCGAACTTCGGAAGGCTAAAAAAATAGGAAATACAAGTCGCCTGATAGCCTAATTAGTATGGATTGAAAGCTAAACTATCCTAGATTTGCGCTATGCAAAAAACCGCATGGAAAAAGACCTATTAGAAGAGAAATAACATTTTTCGCAAAAGTGTCGAAAATGGCCATTTTTCGCAAAGTAGCAAAGGGGGGACCAAAGGAAATTTTTCAAAAATGGCCGATTTTTTGGTCGAACTTCGGAAGGCTAAAAAAATAGGAAATACAAGTCGCCTGATAGCCTAATTAGTATGGATTGAAAGCTAAACTATCCTAGATTTGCGCTATGCAAAAAACCGCATGGAAAAAGACCTATTAGAAGAGAAATAACATTTTTCGCAAAAGTGTCGAAAATGGCCATTTTTCGCAAAGTAGCAAAGGGGGGACCAAAGGAAATTTTTCAAAAATGGCCGATTTTTTGGTCGAACTTCGGAAGGCTAAAAAAATAGGAAATACAAGTCGCCTGATAGCCTAATTAGTATGGATTGAAAGCTAAACTATCCTAGATTTGCGCTATGCAAAAAACCGCATGGAAAATCCTATTAGAAGAGAAATAACATTTTTCGCAAAAGTGTCGAAAATGGCCATTTTTCGCAAAGTAGCAAAGGGGGGACCAAAGGAAATTTTCAAAAATGGCCGATTTTTTGGTCGAACTTCGGAAGGCTAAAAAAATAGGAAATACAAGTCGCCTGATAGCCTAATTAGTATGGATTGAAAGCTAAACTATCCTAGATTTGCGCTATGCAAAAAACCGCATGGAAAAAGACCTATTAGAAGAGAAATAACATTTTTCGCAAAAGTGTCGAAAATGGCCATTTTTCGCAAAGTAGCAAAGGGGGGACCAAAGGAAATTTTTCAAAAATGGCCGATTTTTTGGTCGAACTTCGGAAGGCTAAAAAAATAGGAAATACAAGTCGCCTGATAGCCTAATTAGTATGGATTGAAAGCTAAACTATCCTAGATTTGCGCTATGCAAAAAACCGCATGGAAAAAGACCTATTAGAAGAGAAATAACATTTTTCGCAAAAGTGTCGAAAATGGCCATTTTTCGCAAAGTAGCAAAGGGGGGACCAAAGGAAATTTTTCAAAAATGGCCGATTTTTTGGTCGAACTTCGGAAGGCTAAAAAAATAGGAAATACAAGTCGCCTGATAGCCTAATTAGTATGGATTGAAAGCTAAACTATCCTAGATTTGCGCTATGCAAAAAACCGCATGGAAAAAGACCTATTAGAAGAGAAATAACATTTTTCGCAAAAGTGTCGAAAATGGCCATTTTTCGCAAAGTAGCAAAGGGGGGACCAAAGGAAATTTTTCAAAAATGGCCGATTTTTTGGTCGAACTTCGGAAGGCTAAAAAAATAGGAAATACAAGTCGCCTGATAGCCTAATTAGTATGGATTGAAAGCTAAACTATCCTAGATTTGCGCTATGCAAAAAACCGCATGGAAAAAGACCTATTAGAAGAGAAATAACATTTTTCGCAAAAGTGTCGAAAATGGCCATTTTTCGCAAAGTAGCAAAGGGGGGACCAAAGGAAATTTTTCAAAAATGGCCGATTTTTTGGTCGAACTTCGGAAGGCTAAAAAAATAGGAAATACAAGTCGCCTGATAGCCTAATTAGTATGGATTGAAAGCTAAACTATCCTAGATTTGCGCTATGCAAAAAACCGCATGGAAAAAGACCTATTAGAAGAGAAATAACATTTTTCGCAAAAGTGTCGAAAATGGCCATTTTTCGCAAAGTAGCAAAGGGGGGACCAAAGGAAATTTTTCAAAAATGGCCGATTTTTTGGTCGAACTTCGGAAGGCTAAAAAAATAGGAAATACAAGTCGCCTGATAGCCTAATTAGTATGGATTGAAAGCTAAACTATCCTAGATTTGCGCTATGCAAAAAACCGCATGGAAAAAGACCTATTAGAAGAGAAATAACATTTTTCGCAAAAGTGTCGAAAATGGCCATTTTTCGCAAAGTAGCAAAGGGGGGACCAAAGGAAATTTTTCAAAAATGGCCGATTTTTTGGTCGAACTTCGGAAGGCTAAAAAAATAGGAAATACAAGTCGCCTGATAGCCTAATTAGTATGGATTGAAAGCTAAACTATCCTAGATTTGCGCTATGCAAAAAACCGCATGGAAAAAGACCTATTAGAAGAGAAATAACATTTTTCGCAAAAGTGTCGAAAATGGCCATTTTTCGCAAAGTAGCAAAGGGGGGACCAAAGGAAATTTTTCAAAAATGGCCGATTTTTTGGTCGAACTTCGGAAGGCTAAAAAAATAGGAAATACAAGTCGCCTGATAGCCTAATTAGTATGGATTGAAAGCTAAACTATCCTAGATTTGCGCTATGCAAAAAACCGCATGGAAAAAGACCTATTAGAAGAGAAATAACATTTTTCGCAAAAGTGTCGAAAATGGCCATTTTTCGCAAAGTAGCAAAGGGGGGACCAAAGGAAATTTCTTTCAAAAATGGCCGATTTTTTGGTCGAACTTCGGAAGGCTAAAAAAATAGGAAATACAAGTCGCCTGATAGCCTAATTAGTATGGATTGAAAGCTAAACTATCCTAGATTTGCGCTATGCAAAAAACCGCATGGAAAAAGACCTATTAGAAGAGAAATAACATTTTTCGCAAAAGTGTCGAAAATGGCCATTTTTCGCAAAGTAGCAAAGGGGGGACCAAAGGAAATTTTTCAAAAATGGCCGATTTTTTGGTCGAACTTCGGAAGGCTAAAAAAATAGGAAATACAAGTCGCCTGATAGCCTAATTAGTATGGATTGAAAGCTAAACTATCCTAGATTTGCGCTATGCAAAAAACCGCATGGAAAAAGACCTATTAGAAGAGAAATAACATTTTTCGCAAAAGTGTCGAAAATGGCCATTTTTCGCAAAGTAGCAAAGGGGGGACCAAAGGAAATTTTTCAAAAATGGCCGATTTTTTGGTCGAACTTCGGAAGGCTAAAAAAATAGGAAATACAAGTCGCCTGATAGCCTAATTAGTATGGATTGAAAGCTAAACTATCCTAGATTTGCGCTATGCAAAAAACCGCATGGAAAAAGACCTATTAGAAGAGAAATAACATTTTTCGCAAAAGTGTCGAAAATGGCCATTTTTCGCAAAGTAGCAAAGGGGGGACCAAAGGAAATTTTTCAAAAATGGCCGATTTTTTGGTCGAACTTCGGAAGGCTAAAAAAATAGGAAATACAAGTCGCCTGATAGCCTAATTAGTATGGATTGAAAGCTAAACTATCCTAGATTTGCGCTATGCAAAAAACCGCATGGAAAAAGACCTATTAGAAGAGAAATAACATTTTTCGCAAAAGTGTCGAAAATGGCCATTTTTCGCAAAGTAGCAAAGGGGGGACCAAAGGAAATTTTTCAAAAATGGCCGATTTTTTGGTCGAACTTCGGAAGGCTAAAAAAATAGGAAATACAAGTCGCCTGATAGCCTAATTAGTATGGATTGAAAGCTAAACTATCCTAGATTTGCGCTATGCAAAAAACCGCATGGAAAAAGACCTATTAGAAGAGAAATAACATTTTTCGCAAAAGTGTCGAAAATGGCCATTTTTCGCAAAGTAGCAAAGGGGGGACCAAAGGAAATATTTCAAAAATGGCCGATTTTTTGGTCGAACTTCGGAAGGCTAAAAAAATAGGAAATACAAGTCGCCTGATAGCCTAATTAGTATGGATTGAAAGCTAAACTATCCTAGATTTGCGCTATGCAAAAAACCGCATGGAAAAAGACCTATTAGAAGAGAAATAACATTTTTCGCAAAAGTGTCGAAAATGGCCATTTTTCGCAAAGTAGCAAAGGGGGGACCAAAGGAAATTTTGCAAAAATGGCCGATTTTTTGGTCGAACTTCGGAAGGCTAAAAAAATAGGAAATACAAGTCGCCTGATAGCCTAATTAGTATGGATTGAAAGCTAAACTATCCTAGATTTGCGCTATGCAAAAAACCGCATGGAAAAAGACCTATTAGAAGAGAAATAACATTTTTCGCAAAAGTGTCGAAAATGGCCATTTTTCGCAAAGTAGCAAAGGGGGGACCAAAGGAAATTTTTCAAAAATGGCCGATTTTTTGGTCGAACTTCGGAAGGCTAAAAAAATAGGAAATACAAGTCGCCTGATAGCCTAATTAGTATGGATTGAAAGCTAAACTATCCTAGATTTGCGCTATGCAAAAAACCGCATGGAAAAAGACCTATTAGAAGAGAAATAACATTTTTCGCAAAAGTGTCGAAAATGGCCATTTTTCGCAAAGTAGCAAAGGGGGGACCAAAGGAAATTTTCAAAAATGGCCGATTTTTTGGTCGAACTTCGGAAGGCTAAAAAAATAGGAAATACAAGTCGCCTGATAGCCTAATTAGTATGGATTGAAAGCTAAACTATCCTAGATTTGCGCTATGCAAAAAACCGCATGGAAAAAGACCTATTAGAAGAGAAATAACATTTTTCGCAAAAGTGTCGAAAATGGCCATTTTTCGCAAAGTAGCAAAGGGGGGACCAAAGGAAATTTTCAAAAATGGCCGATTTTTTGGTCGAACTTCGGAAGGCTAAAAAAATAGGAAATACAAGTCGCCTGATAGCCTAATTAGTATGGATTGAAAGCTAAACTATCCTAGATTTGCGCTATGCAAAAAACCGCATGGAAAAAGACCTATTAGAAGAGAAATAACATTTTTCGCAAAAGTGTCGAAAATGGCCATTTTTCGCAAAGTAGCAAAGGGGGGACCAAAGGAAATTTTCAAAAATGGCCGATTTTTTGGTCGAACTTCGGAAGGCTAAAAAAATAGGAAATACAAGTCGCCTGATAGCCTAATTAGTATGGATTGAAAGCTAAACTATCCTAGATTTGCGCTATGCAAAAAACCGCATGGAAAAAGACCTATTAGAAGAGAAATAACATTTTTCGCAAAAGTGTCGAAAATGGCCATTTTTCGCAAAGTAGCAAAGGGGGGACCAAAGGAAATTTTTCAAAAATGGCCGATTTTTTGGTCGAACTTCGGAAGGCTAAAAAAATAGGAAATACAAGTCGCCTGATAGCCTAATTAGTATGGATTGAAAGCTAAACTATCCTAGATTTGCGCTATGCAAAAAACCGCATGGAAAAAGACCTATTAGAAGAGAAATAACATTTTTCGCAAAAGTGTCGAAAATGGCCATTTTTCGCAAAGTAGCAAAGGGGGGACCAAAGGAAATTTTCCAAAATGGCCGATTTTTTGGTCGAACTTCGGAAGGCTAAAAAAATAGGAAATACAAGTCGCCTGATAGCCTAATTAGTATGGATTGAAAGCTAAACTATCCTAGATTTGCGCTATGCAAAAAACCGCATGGAAAAAGACCTATTAGAAGAGAAATAACATTTTTCGCAAAAGTGTCGAAAATGGCCATTTTTCGCAAAGTAGCAAAGGGGGGACCAAAGGAAATTTTTCAAAAATGGCCGATTTTTTGGTCGAACTTCGGAAGGCTAAAAAAATAGGAAATACAAGTCGCCTGATAGCCTAATTAGTATGGATTGAAAGCTAAACTATCCTAGATTTGCGCTATGCAAAAAACCGCATGGAAAAAGACCTATTAGAAGAGAAATAACATTTTTCGCAAAAGTGTCGAAAATGGCCATTTTTCGCAAAGTAGCAAAGGGGGGACCAAAGGAAATTTTTCAAAAATGGCCGATTTTTTGGTCGAACTTCGGAAGGCTAAAAAAATAGGAAATACAAGTCGCCTGATAGCCTAATTAGTATGGATTGAAAGCTAAACTATCCTAGATTTGCGCTATGCAAAAAACCGCATGGAAAAAGACCTATTAGAAGAGAAATAACATTTTTCGCAAAAGTGTCGAAAATGGCCATTTTTCGCAAAGTAGCAAAGGGGGGACCAAAGGAAATTTTTCAAAAATGGCCGATTTTTTGGTCGAACTTCGGAAGGCTAAAAAAATAGGAAATACAAGTCGCCTGATAGCCTAATTAGTATGGATTGAAAGCTAAACTATCCTAGATTTGCGCTATGCAAAAAACCGCATGGAAAAAGACCTATTAGAAGAGAAATAACATTTTTCGCAAAAGTGTCGAAAATGGCCATTTTTCGCAAAGTAGCAAAGGGGGGACCAAAGGAAATTTTTCAAAAATGGCCGATTTTTTGGTCGAACTTCGGAAGGCTAAAAAAATAGGAAATACAAGTCGCCTGATAGCCTAATTAGTATGGATTGAAAGCTAAACTATCCTAGATTTGCGCTATGCAAAAAACCGCATGGAAAAAGACCTATTAGAAGAGAAATAACATTTTTCGCAAAAGTGTCGAAAATGGCCATTTTTCGCAAAGTAGCAAAGGGGGGACCAAAGGAAATTTTTCAAAAATGGCCGATTTTTTGGTCGAACTTCGGAAGGCTAAAAAAATAGGAAATACAAGTCGCCTGATAGCCTAATTAGTATGGATTGAAAGCTAAACTATCCTAGATTTGCGCTATGCAAAAAACCGCATGGAAAAAGACCTATTAGAAGAGAAATAACATTTTTCGCAAAAGTGTCGAAAATGGCCATTTTTCGCAAAGTAGCAAAGGGGGGACCAAAGGAAATTTTTCAAAAATGGCCGATTTTTTGGTCGAACTTCGGAAGGCTAAAAAAATAGGAAATACAAGTCGCCTGATAGCCTAATTAGTATGGATTGAAAGCTAAACTATCCTAGATTTGCGCTATGCAAAAAACCGCATGGAAAAAGACCTATTAGAAGAGAAATAACATTTTTCGCAAAAGTGTCGAAAATGGCCATTTTTCGCAAAGTAGCAAAGGGGGGACCAAAGGAAATTTTTCAAAAATGGCCGATTTTTTGGTCGAACTTCGGAAGGCTAAAAAAATAGGAAATACAAGTCGCCTGATAGCCTAATTAGTATGGATTGAAAGCTAAACTATCCTAGATTTGCGCTATGCAAAAAACCGCATGGAAAAAGACCTATTAGAAGAGAAATAACATTTTTCGCAAAAGTGTCGAAAATGGCCATTTTTCGCAAAGTAGCAAAGGGGGGACCAAAGGAAATTTTTCAAAAATGGCCGATTTTTTGGTCGAACTTCGGAAGGCTAAAAAAATAGGAAATACAAGTCGCCTGATAGCCTAATTAGTATGGATTGAAAGCTAAACTATCCTAGATTTGCGCTATGCAAAAAACCGCATGGAAAAAGACCTATTAGAAGAGAAATAACATTTTTCGCAAAAGTGTCGAAAATGGCCATTTTTCGCAAAGTAGCAAAGGGGGGACCAAAGGAAATTTTTCAAAAATGGCCGATTTTTTGGTCGAACTTCGGAAGGCTAAAAAAATAGGAAATACAAGTCGCCTGATAGCCTAATTAGTATGGATTGAAAGCTAAACTATCCTAGATTTGCGCTATGCAAAAAACCGCATGGAAAAAGACCTATTAGAAGAGAAATAACATTTTTCGCAAAAGTGTCGAAAATGGCCATTTTTCGCAAAGTAGCAAAGGGGGGACCAAAGGAAATTTTCAAAAATGGCCGATTTTTTGGTCGAACTTCGGAAGGCTAAAAAAATAGGAAATACAAGTCGCCTGATAGCCTAATTAGTATGGATTGAAAGCTAAACTATCCTAGATTTGCGCTATGCAAAAAACCGCATGGAAAAAGACCTATTAGAAGAGAAATAACATTTTTCGCAAAAGTGTCGAAAATGGCCATTTTTCGCAAAGTAGCAAAGGGGGGACCAAAGGAAATTTTTCAAAAATGGCCGATTTTTTGGTCGAACTTCGGAAGGCTAAAAAAATAGGAAATACAAGTCGCCTGATAGCCTAATTAGTATGGATTGAAAGCTAAACTATCCTAGATTTGCGCTATGCAAAAAACCGCATGGAAAAAGACCTATTAGAAGAGAAATAACATTTTTCGCAAAAGTGTCGAAAATGGCCATTTTTCGCAAAGTAGCAAAGGGGGGACCAAAGGAAATTTTTCAAAAATGGCCGATTTTTTGGTCGAACTTCGGAAGGCTAAAAAAATAGGAAATACAAGTCGCCTGATAGCCTAATTAGTATGGATTGAAAGCTAAACTATCCTAGATTTGCGCTATGCAAAAAACCGCATGGAAAAAGACCTATTAGAAGAGAAATAACATTTTTCGCAAAAGTGTCGAAAATGGCCATTTTTCGCAAAGTAGCAAAGGGGGGACCAAAGGAAATTTTCAAAAATGGCCGATTTTTTGGTCGAACTTCGGAAGGCTAAAAAAATAGGAAATACAAGTCGCCTGATAGCCTAATTAGTATGGATTGAAAGCTAAACTATCCTAGATTTGCGCTATGCAAAAAACCGCATGGAAAAAGACCTATTAGAAGAGAAATAACATTTTTCGCAAAAGTGTCGAAAATGGCCATTTTTCGCAAAGTAGCAAAGGGGGGACCAAAGGAAATTTTTCAAAAATGGCCGATTTTTTGGTCGAACTTCGGAAGGCTAAAAAAATAGGAAATACAAGTCGCCTGATAGCCTAATTAGTATGGATTGAAAGCTAAACTATCCTAGATTTGCGCTATGCAAAAAACCGCATGGAAAAAGACCTATTAGAAGAGAAATAACATTTTTCGCAAAAGTGTCGAAAATGGCCATTTTTCGCAAAGTAGCAAAGGGGGGACCAAAGGAAATTTTTCAAAAATGGCCGATTTTTTGGTCGAACTTCGGAAGGCTAAAAAAATAGGAAATACAAGTCGCCTGATAGCCTAATTAGTATGGATTGAAAGCTAAACTATCCTAGATTTGCGCTATGCAAAAAACCGCATGGAAAAAGACCTATTAGAAGAGAAATAACATTTTTCGCAAAAGTGTCGAAAATGGCCATTTTTCGCAAAGTAGCAAAGGGGGGACCAAAGGAAATTTTTCAAAAATGGCCGATTTTTTGGTCGAACTTCGGAAGGCTAAAAAAATAGGAAATACAAGTCGCCTGATAGCCTAATTAGTATGGATTGAAAGCTAAACTATCCTAGATTTGCGCTATGCAAAAAACCGCATGGAAAAAGACCTATTAGAAGAGAAATAACATTTTTCGCAAAAGTGTCGAAAATGGCCATTTTTCGCAAAGTAGCAAAGGGGGGACCAAAGGAAATTTTCAAAAATGGCCGATTTTTTGGTCGAACTTCGGAAGGCTAAAAAAATAGGAAATACAAGTCGCCTGATAGCCTAATTAGTATGGATTGAAAGCTAAACTATCCTAGATTTGCGCTATGCAAAAAACCGCATGGAAAAAGACCTATTAGAAGAGAAATAACATTTTTCGCAAAAGTGTCGAAAATGGCCATTTTTCGCAAAGTAGCAAAGGGGGGACCAAAGGAAATTTTTCAAAAATGGCCGATTTTTTGGTCGAACTTCGGAAGGCTAAAAAAATAGGAAATACAAGTCGCCTGATAGCCTAATTAGTATGGATTGAAAGCTAAACTATCCTAGATTTGCGCTATGCAAAAAACCGCATGGAAAAAGACCTATTAGAAGAGAAATAACATTTTTCGCAAAAGTGTCGAAAATGGCCATTTTTCGCAAAGTAGCAAAGGGGGGACCAAAGGAAATTTTTCAAAAATGGCCGATTTTTTGGTCGAACTTCGGAAGGCTAAAAAAATAGGAAATACAAGTCGCCTGATAGCCTAATTAGTATGGATTGAAAGCTAAACTATCCTAGATTTGCGCTATGCAAAAAACCGCATGGAAAAAGACCTATTAGAAGAGAAATAACATTTTTCGCAAAAGTGTCGAAAATGGCCATTTTTCGCAAAGTAGCAAAGGGGGGACCAAAGGAAATATTCAAAAATGGCCGATTTTTTGGTCGAACTTCGGAAGGCTAAAAAAATAGGAAATACAAGTCGCCTGATAGCCTAATTAGTATGGATTGAAAGCTAAACTATCCTAGATTTGCGCTATGCAAAAAACCGCATGGAAAAAGACCTATTAGAAGAGAAATAACATTTTTCGCAAAAGTGTCGAAAATGGCCATTTTTCGCAAAGTAGCAAAGGGGGGACCAAAGGAAATTTTTCAAAAATGGCCGATTTTTTGGTCGAACTTCGGAAGGCTAAAAAAATAGGAAATACAAGTCGCCTGATAGCCTAATTAGTATGGATTGAAAGCTAAACTATCCTAGATTTGCGCTATGCAAAAAACCGCATGGAAAAAGACCTATTAGAAGAGAAATAACATTTTTCGCAAAAGTGTCGAAAATGGCCATTTTTCGCAAAGTAGCAAAGGGGGGACCAAAGGAAATTTTCAAAAATGGCCGATTTTTTGGTCGAACTTCGGAAGGCTAAAAAAATAGGAAATACAAGTCGCCTGATAGCCTAATTAGTATGGATTGAAAGCTAAACTATCCTAGATTTGCGCTATGCAAAAAACCGCATGGAAAAAGACCTATTAGAAGAGAAATAACATTTTTCGCAAAAGTGTCGAAAATGGCCATTTTTCGCAAAGTAGCAAAGGGGGGACCAAAGGAAATTTTTCAAAAATGGCCGATTTTTTGGTCGAACTTCGGAAGGCTAAAAAAATAGGAAATACAAGTCGCCTGATAGCCTAATTAGTATGGATTGAAAGCTAAACTATCCTAGATTTGCGCTATGCAAAAAACCGCATGGAAAAAGACCTATTAGAAGAGAAATAACATTTTTCGCAAAAGTGTCGAAAATGGCCATTTTTCGCAAAGTAGCAAAGGGGGGACCAAAGGAAATTTTTCAAAAATGGCCGATTTTTTGGTCGAACTTCGGAAGGCTAAAAAAATAGGAAATACAAGTCGCCTGATAGCCTAATTAGTATGGATTGAAAGCTAAACTATCCTAGATTTGCGCTATGCAAAAAACCGCATGGAAAAAGACCTATTAGAAGAGAAATAACATTTTTCGCAAAAGTGTCGAAAATGGCCATTTTTCGCAAAGTAGCAAAGGGGGGACCAAAGGAAATTTTTCAAAAATGGCCGATTTTTTGGTCGAACTTCGGAAGGCTAAAAAAATAGGAAATACAAGTCGCCTGATAGCCTAATTAGTATGGATTGAAAGCTAAACTATCCTAGATTTGCGCTATGCAAAAAACCGCATGGAAAAAGACCTATTAGAAGAGAAATAACATTTTTCGCAAAAGTGTCGAAAATGGCCATTTTTCGCAAAGTAGCAAAGGGGGGACCAAAGGAAATTTTTCAAAAATGGCCGATTTTTTGGTCGAACTTCGGAAGGCTAAAAAAATAGGAAATACAAGTCGCCTGATAGCCTAATTAGTATGGATTGAAAGCTAAACTATCCTAGATTTGCGCTATGCAAAAAACCGCATGGAAAAAGACCTATTAGAAGAGAAATAACATTTTTCGCAAAAGTGTCGAAAATGGCCATTTTTCGCAAAGTAGCAAAGGGGGGACCAAAGGAAATTTTTCAAAAATGGCCGATTTTTTGGTCGAACTTCGGAAGGCTAAAAAAATAGGAAATACAAGTCGCCTGATAGCCTAATTAGTATGGATTGAAAGCTAAACTATCCTAGATTTGCGCTATGCAAAAAACCGCATGGAAAAAGACCTATTAGAAGAGAAATAACATTTTTCGCAAAAGTGTCGAAAATGGCCATTTTTCGCAAAGTAGCAAAGGGGGGACCAAAGGAAATTTTTCAAAAATGGCCGATTTTTTGGTCGAACTTCGGAAGGCTAAAAAAATAGGAAATACAAGTCGCCTGATAGCCTAATTAGTATGGATTGAAAGCTAAACTATCCTAGATTTGCGCTATGCAAAAAACCGCATGGAAAAAGACCTATTAGAAGAGAAATAACATTTTTCGCAAAAGTGTCGAAAATGGCCATTTTTCGCAAAGTAGCAAAGGGGGGACCAAAGGAAATTTTTCAAAAATGGCCGATTTTTTGGTCGAACTTCGGAAGGCTAAAAAAATAGGAAATACAAGTCGCCTGATAGCCTAATTAGTATGGATTGAAAGCTAAACTATCCTAGATTTGCGCTATGCAAAAAACCGCATGGAAAAAGACCTATTAGAAGAGAAATAACATTTTTCGCAAAAGTGTCGAAAATGGCCATTTTTCGCAAAGTAGCAAAGGGGGGACCAAAGGAAATTTTTCAAAAATGGCCGATTTTTTGGTCGAACTTCGGAAGGCTAAAAAAATAGGAAATACAAGTCGCCTGATAGCCTAATTAGTATGGATTGAAAGCTAAACTATCCTAGATTTGCGCTATGCAAAAAACCGCATGGAAAAAGACCTATTAGAAGAGAAATAACATTTTTCGCAAAAGTGTCGAAAATGGCCATTTTTCGCAAAGTAGCAAAGGGGGGACCAAAGGAAATTTTTCAAAAATGGCCGATTTTTTGGTCGAACTTCGGAAGGCTAAAAAAATAGGAAATACAAGTCGCCTGATAGCCTAATTAGTATGGATTGAAAGCTAAACTATCCTAGATTTGCGCTATGCAAAAAACCGCATGGAAAAAGACCTATTAGAAGAGAAATAACATTTTTCGCAAAAGTGTCGAAAATGGCCATTTTTCGCAAAGTAGCAAAGGGGGGACCAAAGGAAATTTTTCAAAAATGGCCGATTTTTTGGTCGAACTTCGGAAGGCTAAAAAAATAGGAAATACAAGTCGCCTGATAGCCTAATTAGTATGGATTGAAAGCTAAACTATCCTAGATTTGCGCTATGCAAAAAACCGCATGGAAAAAGACCTATTAGAAGAGAAATAACATTTTTCGCAAAAGTGTCGAAAATGGCCATTTTTCGCAAAGTAGCAAAGGGGGGACCAAAGGAAATTTTTCAAAAATGGCCGATTTTTTGGTCGAACTTCGGAAGGCTAAAAAAATAGGAAATACAAGTCGCCTGATAGCCTAATTAGTATGGATTGAAAGCTAAACTATCCTAGATTTGCGCTATGCAAAAAACCGCATGGAAAAAGACCTATTAGAAGAGAAATAACATTTTTCGCAAAAGTGTCGAAAATGGCCATTTTTCGCAAAGTAGCAAAGGGGGGACCAAAGGAAATTTTCAAAAATGGCCGATTTTTTGGTCGAACTTCGGAAGGCTAAAAAAATAGGAAATACAAGTCGCCTGATAGCCTAATTAGTATGGATTGAAAGCTAAACTATCCTAGATTTGCGCTATGCAAAAAACCGCATGGAAAAAGACCTATTAGAAGAGAAATAACATTTTTCGCAAAAGTGTCGAAAATGGCCATTTTTCGCAAAGTAGCAAAGGGGGGACCAAAGGAAATTTTCAAAAATGGCCGATTTTTTGGTCGAACTTCGGAAGGCTAAAAAAATAGGAAATACAAGTCGCCTGATAGCCTAATTAGTATGGATTGAAAGCTAAACTATCCTAGATTTGCGCTATGCAAAAAACCGCATGGAAAAAGACCTATTAGAAGAGAAATAACATTTTTCGCAAAAGTGTCGAAAATGGCCATTTTTCGCAAAGTAGCAAAGGGGGGACCAAAGGAAATTTTTCAAAAATGGCCGATTTTTTGGTCGAACTTCGGAAGGCTAAAAAAATAGGAAATACAAGTCGCCTGATAGCCTAATTAGTATGGATTGAAAGCTAAACTATCCTAGATTTGCGCTATGCAAAAAACCGCATGGAAAAAGACCTATTAGAAGAGAAATAACATTTTTCGCAAAAGTGTCGAAAATGGCCATTTTTCGCAAAGTAGCAAAGGGGGGACCAAAGGAAATTTTTCAAAAATGGCCGATTTTTTGGTCGAACTTCGGAAGGCTAAAAAAATAGGAAATACAAGTCGCCTGATAGCCTAATTAGTATGGATTGAAAGCTAAACTATCCTAGATTTGCGCTATGCAAAAAACCGCATGGAAAAAGACCTATTAGAAGAGAAATAACATTTTTCGCAAAAGTGTCGAAAATGGCCATTTTTCGCAAAGTAGCAAAGGGGGGACCAAAGGAAATTTTTCAAAAATGGCCGATTTTTTGGTCGAACTTCGGAAGGCTAAAAAAATAGGAAATACAAGTCGCCTGATAGCCTAATTAGTATGGATTGAAAGCTAAACTATCCTAGATTTGCGCTATGCAAAAAACCGCATGGAAAAAGACCTATTAGAAGAGAAATAACATTTTTCGCAAAAGTGTCGAAAATGGCCATTTTTCGCAAAGTAGCAAAGGGGGGACCAAAGGAAATTTTCAAAAATGGCCGATTTTTTGGTCGAACTTCGGAAGGCTAAAAAAATAGGAAATACAAGTCGCCTGATAGCCTAATTAGTATGGATTGAAAGCTAAACTATCCTAGATTTGCGCTATGCAAAAAACCGCATGGAAAAAGACCTATTAGAAGAGAAATAACATTTTTCGCAAAAGTGTCGAAAATGGCCATTTTTCGCAAAGTAGCAAAGGGGGGACCAAAGGAAATTTTTCAAAAATGGCCGATTTTTTGGTCGAACTTCGGAAGGCTAAAAAAATAGGAAATACAAGTCGCCTGATAGCCTAATTAGTATGGATTGAAAGCTAAACTATCCTAGATTTGCGCTATGCAAAAAACCGCATGGAAAAAGACCTATTAGAAGAGAAATAACATTTTTCGCAAAAGTGTCGAAAATGGCCATTTTTCGCAAAGTAGCAAAGGGGGGACCAAAGGAAATTTTCAAAAATGGCCGATTTTTTGGTCGAACTTCGGAAGGCTAAAAAAATAGGAAATACAAGTCGCCTGATAGCCTAATTAGTATGGATTGAAAGCTAAACTATCCTAGATTTGCGCTATGCAAAAAACCGCATGGAAAAAGACCTATTAGAAGAGAAATAACATTTTTCGCAAAAGTGTCGAAAATGGCCATTTTTCGCAAAGTAGCAAAGGGGGGACCAAAGGAAATTTTTCAAAAATGGCCGATTTTTTGGTCGAACTTCGGAAGGCTAAAAAAATAGGAAATACAAGTCGCCTGATAGCCTAATTAGTATGGATTGAAAGCTAAACTATCCTAGATTTGCGCTATGCAAAAAACCGCATGGAAAAAGACCTATTAGAAGAGAAATAACATTTTTCGCAAAAGTGTCGAAAATGGCCATTTTTCGCAAAGTAGCAAAGGGGGGACCAAAGGAAATTTTTCAAAAATGGCCGATTTTTTGGTCGAACTTCGGAAGGCTAAAAAAATAGGAAATACAAGTCGCCTGATAGCCTAATTAGTATGGATTGAAAGCTAAACTATCCTAGATTTGCGCTATGCAAAAAACCGCATGGAAAAAGACCTATTAGAAGAGAAATAACATTTTTCGCAAAAGTGTCGAAAATGGCCATTTTTCGCAAAGTAGCAAAGGGGGGACCAAAGGAAATTTTTCAAAAATGGCCGATTTTTTGGTCGAACTTCGGAAGGCTAAAAAAATAGGAAATACAAGTCGCCTGATAGCCTAATTAGTATGGATTGAAAGCTAAACTATCCTAGATTTGCGCTATGCAAAAAACCGCATGGAAAAAGACCTATTAGAAGAGAAATAACATTTTTCGCAAAAGTGTCGAAAATGGCCATTTTTCGCAAAGTAGCAAAGGGGGGACCAAAGGAAATTTTTAAAAAATGGCCGATTTTTTGGTCGAACTTCGGAAGGCTAAAAAAATAGGAAATACAAGTCGCCTGATAGCCTAATTAGTATGGATTGAAAGCTAAACTATCCTAGATTTGCGCTATGCAAAAAACCGCATGGAAAAAGACCTATTAGAAGAGAAATAACATTTTTCGCAAAAGTGTCGAAAATGGCCATTTTTCGCAAAGTAGCAAAGGGGGGACCAAAGGAAATTTTTCAAAAATGGCCGATTTTTTGGTCGAACTTCGGAAGGCTAAAAAAATAGGAAATACAAGTCGCCTGATAGCCTAATTAGTATGGATTGAAAGCTAAACTATCCTAGATTTGCGCTATGCAAAAAACCGCATGGAAAAAGACCTATTAGAAGAGAAATAACATTTTTCGCAAAAGTGTCGAAAATGGCCATTTTTCGCAAAGTAGCAAAGGGGGGACCAAAGGAAATTTTTCAAAAATGGCCGATTTTTTGGTCGAACTTCGGAAGGCTAAAAAAATAGGAAATACAAGTCGCCTGATAGCCTAATTAGTATGGATTGAAAGCTAAACTATCCTAGATTTGCGCTATGCAAAAAACCGCATGGAAAAAGACCTATTAGAAGAGAAATAACATTTTTCGCAAAAGTGTCGAAAATGGCCATTTTTCGCAAAGTAGCAAAGGGGGGACCAAAGGAAATTTTTCAAAAATGGCCGATTTTTTGGTCGAACTTCGGAAGGCTAAAAAAATAGGAAATACAAGTCGCCTGATAGCCTAATTAGTATGGATTGAAAGCTAAACTATCCTAGATTTGCGCTATGCAAAAAACCGCATGGAAAAAGACCTATTAGAAGAGAAATAACATTTTTCGCAAAAGTGTCGAAAATGGCCATTTTTCGCAAAGTAGCAAAGGGGGGACCAAAGGAAATTTTTCAAAAATGGCCGATTTTTTGGTCGAACTTCGGAAGGCTAAAAAAATAGGAAATACAAGTCGCCTGATAGCCTAATTAGTATGGATTGAAAGCTAAACTATCCTAGATTTGCGCTATGCAAAAAACCGCATGGAAAAAGACCTATTAGAAGAGAAATAACATTTTTCGCAAAAGTGTCGAAAATGGCCATTTTTCGCAAAGTAGCAAAGGGGGGACCAAAGGAAATTTTTCAAAAATGGCCGATTTTTTGGTCGAACTTCGGAAGGCTAAAAAAATAGGAAATACAAGTCGCCTGATAGCCTAATTAGTATGGATTGAAAGCTAAACTATCCTAGATTTGCGCTATGCAAAAAACCGCATGGAAAAAGACCTATTAGAAGAGAAATAACATTTTTCGCAAAAGTGTCGAAAATGGCCATTTTTCGCAAAGTAGCAAAGGGGGGACCAAAGGAAATTTTTCAAAAATGGCCGATTTTTTGGTCGAACTTCGGAAGGCTAAAAAAATAGGAAATACAAGTCGCCTGATAGCCTAATTAGTATGGATTGAAAGCTAAACTATCCTAGATTTGCGCTATGCAAAAAACCGCATGGAAAAAGACCTATTAGAAGAGAAATAACATTTTTCGCAAAAGTGTCGAAAATGGCCATTTTTCGCAAAGTAGCAAAGGGGGGACCAAAGGAAATTTTTCAAAAATGGCCGATTTTTTGGTCGAACTTCGGAAGGCTAAAAAAATAGGAAATACAAGTCGCCTGATAGCCTAATTAGTATGGATTGAAAGCTAAACTATCCTAGATTTGCGCTATGCAAAAAACCGCATGGAAAAAGACCTATTAGAAGAGAAATAACATTTTTCGCAAAAGTGTCGAAAATGGCCATTTTTCGCAAAGTAGCAAAGGGGGGACCAAAGGAAATTTTTCAAAAATGGCCGATTTTTTGGTCGAACTTCGGAAGGCTAAAAAAATAGGAAATACAAGTCGCCTGATAGCCTAATTAGTATGGATTGAAAGCTAAACTATCCTAGATTTGCGCTATGCAAAAAACCGCATGGAAAAAGACCTATTAGAAGAGAAATAACATTTTTCGCAAAAGTGTCGAAAATGGCCATTTTTCGCAAAGTAGCAAAGGGGGGACCAAAGGAAATTTTTCAAAAATGGCCGATTTTTTGGTCGAACTTCGGAAGGCTAAAAAAATAGGAAATACAAGTCGCCTGATAGCCTAATTAGTATGGATTGAAAGCTAAACTATCCTAGATTTGCGCTATGCAAAAAACCGCATGGAAAAAGACCTATTAGAAGAGAAATAACATTTTTCGCAAAAGTGTCGAAAATGGCCATTTTTCGCAAAGTAGCAAAGGGGGGACCAAAGGAAATTTTTCAAAAATGGCCGATTTTTTGGTCGAACTTCGGAAGGCTAAAAAAATAGGAAATACAAGTCGCCTGATAGCCTAATTAGTATGGATTGAAAGCTAAACTATCCTAGATTTGCGCTATGCAAAAAACCGCATGGAAAAAGACCTATTAGAAGAGAAATAACATTTTTCGCAAAAGTGTCGAAAATGGCCATTTTTCGCAAAGTAGCAAAGGGGGGACCAAAGGAAATTTTTCAAAAATGGCCGATTTTTTGGTCGAACTTCGGAAGGCTAAAAAAATAGGAAATACAAGTCGCCTGATAGCCTAATTAGTATGGATTGAAAGCTAAACTATCCTAGATTTGCGCTATGCAAAAAACCGCATGGAAAAAGACCTATTAGAAGAGAAATAACATTTTTCGCAAAAGTGTCGAAAATGGCCATTTTTCGCAAAGTAGCAAAGGGGGGACCAAAGGAAATTTTTCAAAAATGGCCGATTTTTTGGTCGAACTTCGGAAGGCTAAAAAAATAGGAAATACAAGTCGCCTGATAGCCTAATTAGTATGGATTGAAAGCTAAACTATCCTAGATTTGCGCTATGCAAAAAACCGCATGGAAAAAGACCTATTAGAAGAGAAATAACATTTTTCGCAAAAGTGTCGAAAATGGCCATTTTTCGCAAAGTAGCAAAGGGGGGACCAAAGGAAATTTTTCAAAAATGGCCGATTTTTTGGTCGAACTTCGGAAGGCTAAAAAAATAGGAAATACAAGTCGCCTGATAGCCTAATTAGTATGGATTGAAAGCTAAACTATCCTAGATTTGCGCTATGCAAAAAACCGCATGGAAAAAGACCTATTAGAAGAGAAATAACATTTTTCGCAAAAGTGTCGAAAATGGCCATTTTTCGCAAAGTAGCAAAGGGGGGACCAAAGGAAATTTTTCAAAAATGGCCGATTTTTTGGTCGAACTTCGGAAGGCTAAAAAAATAGGAAATACAAGTCGCCTGATAGCCTAATTAGTATGGATTGAAAGCTAAACTATCCTAGATTTGCGCTATGCAAAAAACCGCATGGAAAAAGACCTATTAGAAGAGAAATAACATTTTTCGCAAAAGTGTCGAAAATGGCCATTTTTCGCAAAGTAGCAAAGGGGGGACCAAAGGAAATTTTCAAAAATGGCCGATTTTTTGGTCGAACTTCGGAAGGCTAAAAAAATAGGAAATACAAGTCGCCTGATAGCCTAATTAGTATGGATTGAAAGCTAAACTATCCTAGATTTGCGCTATGCAAAAAACCGCATGGAAAAAGACCTATTAGAAGAGAAATAACATTTTTCGCAAAAGTGTCGAAAATGGCCATTTTTCGCAAAGTAGCAAAGGGGGGACCAAAGGAAATTTTTCAAAAATGGCCGATTTTTTGGTCGAACTTCGGAAGGCTAAAAAAATAGGAAATACAAGTCGCCTGATAGCCTAATTAGTATGGATTGAAAGCTAAACTATCCTAGATTTGCGCTATGCAAAAAACCGCATGGAAAAAGACCTATTAGAAGAGAAATAACATTTTTCGCAAAAGTGTCGAAAATGGCCATTTTTCGCAAAGTAGCAAAGGGGGGACCAAAGGAAATTTTTCAAAAATGGCCGATTTTTTGGTCGAACTTCGGAAGGCTAAAAAAATAGGAAATACAAGTCGCCTGATAGCCTAATTAGTATGGATTGAAAGCTAAACTATCCTAGATTTGCGCTATGCAAAAAACCGCATGGAAAAAGACCTATTAGAAGAGAAATAACATTTTTCGCAAAAGTGTCGAAAATGGCCATTTTTCGCAAAGTAGCAAAGGGGGGACCAAAGGAAATTTTTCAAAAATGGCCGATTTTTTGGTCGAACTTCGGAAGGCTAAAAAAATAGGAAATACAAGTCGCCTGATAGCCTAATTAGTATGGATTGAAAGCTAAACTATCCTAGATTTGCGCTATGCAAAAAACCGCATGGAAAAAGACCTATTAGAAGAGAAATAACATTTTTCGCAAAAGTGTCGAAAATGGCCATTTTTCGCAAAGTAGCAAAGGGGGGACCAAAGGAAATTTTCAAAAATGGCCGATTTTTTGGTCGAACTTCGGAAGGCTAAAAAAATAGGAAATACAAGTCGCCTGATAGCCTAATTAGTATGGATTGAAAGCTAAACTATCCTAGATTTGCGCTATGCAAAAAACCGCATGGAAAAAGACCTATTAGAAGAGAAATAACATTTTTCGCAAAAGTGTCGAAAATGGCCATTTTTCGCAAAGTAGCAAAGGGGGGACCAAAGGAAATTTTTCAAAAATGGCCGATTTTTTGGTCGAACTTCGGAAGGCTAAAAAAATAGGAAATACAAGTCGCCTGATAGCCTAATTAGTATGGATTGAAAGCTAAACTATCCTAGATTTGCGCTATGCAAAAAACCGCATGGAAAAAGACCTATTAGAAGAGAAATAACATTTTTCGCAAAAGTGTCGAAAATGGCCATTTTTCGCAAAGTAGCAAAGGGGGGACCAAAGGAAATTTTTCAAAAATGGCCGATTTTTTGGTCGAACTTCGGAAGGCTAAAAAAATAGGAAATACAAGTCGCCTGATAGCCTAATTAGTATGGATTGAAAGCTAAACTATCCTAGATTTGCGCTATGCAAAAAACCGCATGGAAAAAGACCTATTAGAAGAGAAATAACATTTTTCGCAAAAGTGTCGAAAATGGCCATTTTTCGCAAAGTAGCAAAGGGGGGACCAAAGGAAATTTTTCAAAAATGGCCGATTTTTTGGTCGAACTTCGGAAGGCTAAAAAAATAGGAAATACAAGTCGCCTGATAGCCTAATTAGTATGGATTGAAAGCTAAACTATCCTAGATTTGCGCTATGCAAAAAACCGCATGGAAAATCCTATTAGAAGAGAAATAACATTTTTCGCAAAAGTGTCGAAAATGGCCATTTTTCGCAAAGTAGCAAAGGGGGGACCAAAGGAAATTTTTCAAAAATGGCCGATTTTTTGGTCGAACTTCGGAAGGCTAAAAAAATAGGAAATACAAGTCGCCTGATAGCCTAATTAGTATGGATTGAAAGCTAAACTATCCTAGATTTGCGCTATGCAAAAAACCGCATGGAAAAAGACCTATTAGAAGAGAAATAACATTTTTCGCAAAAGTGTCGAAAATGGCCATTTTTCGCAAAGTAGCAAAGGGGGGACCAAAGGAAATTTTTCAAAAATGGCCGATTTTTTGGTCGAACTTCGGAAGGCTAAAAAAATAGGAAATACAAGTCGCCTGATAGCCTAATTAGTATGGATTGAAAGCTAAACTATCCTAGATTTGCGCTATGCAAAAAACCGCATGGAAAAAGACCTATTAGAAGAGAAATAACATTTTTCGCAAAAGTGTCGAAAATGGCCATTTTTCGCAAAGTAGCAAAGGGGGGACCAAAGGAAATTTTTCAAAAATGGCCGATTTTTTGGTCGAACTTCGGAAGGCTAAAAAAATAGGAAATACAAGTCGCCTGATAGCCTAATTAGTATGGATTGAAAGCTAAACTATCCTAGATTTGCGCTATGCAAAAAACCGCATGGAAAAAGACCTATTAGAAGAGAAATAACATTTTTCGCAAAAGTGTCGAAAATGGCCATTTTTCGCAAAGTAGCAAAGGGGGGACCAAAGGAAATTTTTCAAAAATGGCCGATTTTTTGGTCGAACTTCGGAAGGCTAAAAAAATAGGAAATACAAGTCGCCTGATAGCCTAATTAGTATGGATTGAAAGCTAAACTATCCTAGATTTGCGCTATGCAAAAAACCGCATGGAAAAAGACCTATTAGAAGAGAAATAACATTTTTCGCAAAAGTGTCGAAAATGGCCATTTTTCGCAAAGTAGCAAAGGGGGGACCAAAGGAAATTTTTCAAAAATGGCCGATTTTTTGGTCGAACTTCGGAAGGCTAAAAAAATAGGAAATACAAGTCGCCTGATAGCCTAATTAGTATGGATTGAAAGCTAAACTATCCTAGATTTGCGCTATGCAAAAAACCGCATGGAAAAAGACCTATTAGAAGAGAAATAACATTTTTCGCAAAAGTGTCGAAAATGGCCATTTTTCGCAAAGTAGCAAAGGGGGGACCAAAGGAAATTTTTCAAAAATGGCCGATTTTTTGGTCGAACTTCGGAAGGCTAAAAAAATAGGAAATACAAGTCGCCTGATAGCCTAATTAGTATGGATTGAAAGCTAAACTATCCTAGATTTGCGCTATGCAAAAAACCGCATGGAAAAAGACCTATTAGAAGAGAAATAACATTTTTCGCAAAAGTGTCGAAAATGGCCATTTTTCGCAAAGTAGCAAAGGGGGGACCAAAGGAAATTTTTCAAAAATGGCCGATTTTTTGGTCGAACTTCGGAAGGCTAAAAAAATAGGAAATACAAGTCGCCTGATAGCCTAATTAGTATGGATTGAAAGCTAAACTATCCTAGATTTGCGCTATGCAAAAAACCGCATGGAAAAAGACCTATTAGAAGAGAAATAACATTTTTCGCAAAAGTGTCGAAAATGGCCATTTTTCGCAAAGTAGCAAAGGGGGGACCAAAGGAAATTTTTCAAAAATGGCCGATTTTTTGGTCGAACTTCGGAAGGCTAAAAAAATAGGAAATACAAGTCGCCTGATAGCCTAATTAGTATGGATTGAAAGCTAAACTATCCTAGATTTGCGCTATGCAAAAAACCGCATGGAAAAAGACCTATTAGAAGAGAAATAACATTTTTCGCAAAAGTGTCGAAAATGGCCATTTTTCGCAAAGTAGCAAAGGGGGGACCAAAGGAAATTTTTCAAAAATGGCCGATTTTTTGGTCGAACTTCGGAAGGCTAAAAAAATAGGAAATACAAGTCGCCTGATAGCCTAATTAGTATGGATTGAAAGCTAAACTATCCTAGATTTGCGCTATGCAAAAAACCGCATGGAAAAAGACCTATTAGAAGAGAAATATCATTTTTCGCAAAAGTGTCGAAAATGACCATTTTTCGCAAAGCAGCAAAGAGGGGACCAAAGGAAAATTTTTAAAAATGGCCGATTTTTTGGTCCAACTTCGGAAGGCTAAAAAATTGGAATTACAAGTCGCCTGATAGCCTAATTAGTATGGATTGAAAGCTAAACTATCCTAGATTTGCGCTATGCAAAAAACCGCATGGAAAAAGACCTATTAGAAGAGAAATAACATTTTTCGCAAAAGTGTCGAAAATGGCCATTTTTCGCAAAGTAGCAAAGGGGGGACCAAAGGAAATTTTTCAAAAATGGCCGATTTTTTGGTCGAACTTCGGAAGGCTAAAAAAATAGGAAATACAAGTCGCCTGATAGCCTAATTAGTATGGATTGAAAGCTAAACTATCCTAGATTTGCGCTATGCAAAAAACCGCATGGAAAAAGACCTATTAGAAGAGAAATAACATTTTTCGCAAAAGTGTCGAAAATGGCCATTTTTCGCAAAGTAGCAAGGGAAGGACCAAAGGAAATCTTTCAAAAATGGCCGATTTTTTGGTCGAACTTCGGATGGCTAAAAAAATAGGACAGACAAGTCGCCTGAATAGCCTAATTAGTATGGATTGAATAGCTAAACTATCCTAGATTTGCGCTATGCAAAAAACCGCATGAAAAAAGACCTATTACAAGAGAAATAACATTTTTCGCAAAAGTGTCGAAAAATGGCCATTTTTCGCAAAGTTACAAAGGGGGGACCAAAGGAAAATAATTTCAACAATGGCCGATTTTTTGGTCGAACTTCGGAAGGCTAAAACAATAGGAAATACAAGTCGCCTGATAGCCTAATTAGTATGGATTGAAAGCGAAACTATCCTCGTTTTGCGCTATGCCAAAAACCGCATGAAAAAAGACCTATTAGAAGAGAAATAACCTTTTTTCGCAAAAGTGTCGAAAATGGCCATTTTTCGCAAAGTAGCAAAGGGGGGACCAAATGAAAATTTTCAAAAATGGCCGATTTTCTGGTCGAACTTCGGAAGGCTAAAAAAATAGGAAATACAAGTCGCCTGATAGCCTAATTAGTATGGATTGAAAGCTAAACTATCCTAGATTTGCGCTAATGCACAAAACCGCATGGAAAAAGACCTATTATAAGAGGAATAACCATTTTTTCGCAAAAGTGTCGGAAAAATGGCCATTTTTCGCAAAGTAGCAAAGGGGGGACCAAAGGAAATTTTCAAAAATGGCCGATTTTTTTGGTCGAACTTCGGAACGCTAACAAATAGGAAATAACAAGTCGCCTGATAGCCTAATTAGTATGGATTGGAAACGCTAAACTATCCTAGATTTGGTGCTATGGCAAAAAACCGCATGAAAAAACAGAACCTATTAGACAGAGAAATAAACACATTTTTTCGCAAAAGTGACGAAAATGGCCATTTTTCGCAAAGTAAGCAAAGGGGGGACCAAACCCCCCACAAAACCCAAAAAAAGGGAAAATTTTTTTCAAAAATGGCCGATTTTTTTGGTCGAACTTTCGGAACGCTAAAAAAATATGGAAATACAAGTCGCCTGATAGCCTAATTAGTAATGGATTGAAAGCTAACCTTATCCTTAGATTTGCGCTATGCAAAAACCGCATGAAAACAGAACCTATTAGAAGAGAAATAACAATTTTTCGCAAAAGTGTCGAAAATGGCCCATTTTTCGAAAATTGGCAAAGGGGGGACCAAAGGAAAATTTTCAAAAATGGCCGATTTTTTGGTCCGAACCTTCGGAAGGCTAAAAAAATAGGAATACAAGTCCGCCTGATTAGCCTAATTAGTATTGATTGAAAGCTAAACTATCCTAGATTTGCGCTATGCAAAAAACCGCATGGAAAAAGACCTATTAGAAGAGAAATAACATTTTTTCGCAAAAGTGTCGCAAAATGGCCGATTTCGCAAACGTAGCAAAGGGGGACCAAAAGGAAATTTTCAAAAAATGGCCGATTTTTTGATCGAACTTCGGAAGGCTAAAAAAATAGGAAATACAAGTCGCCTGGCATAGCCCTAATTAGTATGGATTGAAAGCATAAACTATCCTAGATGTTGGCGCTATGCCAAAAACCGCATGAAAAAAAGACCTATTAGAAGAGAAATAACATTTTTCGCAAAAGTGTCGAACAATGGCCAGTTTTTCGCAAAGTAAAGCAAAGGGGGGACCAAAGGAAATTTTCAAAAAATGGCCGATTTTTTTGGTCGAACTTCGGAAGGCTAAAAAAATCGAAAATACAAGTCGCCTGATGGCCTAATTAGTATGGATTGAAAGCTAAACTATCCTAGATTTGCGCTATGCAAAAACCGGCATGAAAAAGACCTATTAGAAGAGAATAACATTTTTTCGCAAAAGTGTCGAAAATGGCCATTTTTTCGCAAAGTAGCACAAGGGGGGACCAAAGGAAAATTTTCCAACAAATGGCCGATTGTTTGGTCGAACTTCCGGAAGGCTAAAAAATAGGAAATACAAGTCCGCCTGATGCGCCTAATTAGTATGGATTGAAAGCTAAACTATCCTAGATTTGCGCTATGCAAAAAACCGCATGAAAAAAGACCTATTAGAAGAGAAATAACATTTTTCGCAAAAGTGTCGAAAATGGCCATTTTTCGCAGAACAGCAAAGGGGGGCCCACGGGACGCTTCTCACAAATGGCCGATTTTTTGGTCGAACTTCGGAAGGCTAAAAAAATAGGAAATACAAGTCGCCTGATAGCCTAATTAGTAGGGATTGAAAGCTAAACTATCCTAGATTTGCGCTATGCAAAAAACCGCATGAAAAAAGACCTATTAGAAGAGAAATAACATTTTTCGCAAAAGTGTCGAAAATGGCCATTTTTCGCAAAGTAGCAAAGGGGGGACCAAAGGAAAATTTTCAAAAATGGCCGATTTTTTGGTCGAACTTCGGAAGGCTAAAAAAATAGGAAATACGAGTCGCCTGAATACCTAATTAGTATGGATTGAAAGCTAAACTATCCTAGATTTGCGCTATGCAAAAAACCGCATGAAAAAAGACCTATTAGAAGAGAAATAACATTTCTCGCAAAAGTGTCGAAAATGGCCATTTTTCGGAAAGTAGCAAAGGGGGACCAAAGGAATATTTTCAAAAATGGCCGATTTTTTGATCGAACTTCGGAAGGCTAAAAAAATAGGAAATACAAGTCGCCTGATAGCCTAATTAGTATGGATTGAAAGCTAAACTATCCTAGATTTGCGCTATGCAAAAAACCGCATGAAAAAAGACCTATTAGAAGAGAAATAACATTTTTCGCAAAGGTGTCGAAAATGGCCATTTTTCGCAAAGTAGCAAAGGGGGGACCAAAGGAAAATTTTCAAAAATGGCCGATTTTTTGGTCGAACTTCGGAAGGCTAAAAAAATAGGAAATACAAGTCGCCTGATAGCCTAATTAGTATGGATTGAAAGCTAAACTATCCTAGATTTGCGCTATGCAAAAAACCGCATGGAAAAAGACCTATTAGAAGAGAAATAACATTTTTCGCAAAAGTGTCGAAAATGGCCATTTTTCGCAAAGTAGCAAAGGGGGGACCAAAGGAAAATTTTCAAAAATGGCCGATTTTTTGGTCGAACTTCGGAAGGCTAAAAAAATAGGAAATACAAGTCGCCTGATAGCCTAATAGTAAAGCTAACCTAGATTTGCGCTATGCAAAACCGCATGAAAAAGACCTATTAGAAGAGAAATAACATTTTTCGCAAAAGTGTCGAAAATGGCCATTTTTCGCAAAGTAGCAAAGGGGGGACCAAAGCAAATATTTCAAAAATGGCCGATTTTTTGATCGAACTTCGGAAGGCTAAAAAAATAGGAAATACAAGTCGCCTGATAGCCTAATTAGTATGGATTGAAAGCTAAACTATCCTAGATTTGCGCTATGCAAAAAACCGCATGAAAAAGGACCTATTAGAAGAGAAATAACATTTTTCGCAAAAGTGTCGAAAATGGCCATTTTTCGCAAAGTAGCAAAGGGGGGACCAAAAAAAATTTTTTAAAAAATGGCCGATTTTTTGGTCGAACTTCGGAAGGCTAAAAAAATAGGAATTACAAGTCGCCTGATAGCCTAATTAGTATGGATTGAAAGCTAAACTATCCTAGATTTGCGCTATGCAAAAAACCGCATGGAAAAAGACCTATTAGAAGAGAAATAACATTTTTCGCAAAAGTGTCGAAAATGGCCATTTTTCGCAAAGTAGCAAAGGGGGGACCAAAGGAAAATTTTCAAAAATGGCCGATTTTTTGATCGAACTTCGGAAGGCTAAAAAAATAGGAAATACAAGTCGCCTGATAGCCTAATTAGTATGGATTGAAAGCTAAACTATCCTAGATTTGCGCTATGCAAAAAAACCGCATGAAAAAAGACCTATTAGAAGAGAAATAACATTTTTCGCAAAAGTGTCGAAAATGGCCATTTTTCGCAAAGTAGCAAAGGGGGGACCAAAGGAAAATTTTCAAAAATGGCCGATTTTTTGGTCGAACTTCGGAAGGCTAAAAAAATAGGAAATACAAGTCGCCTGATAGCCTAATTAGTATGGATTGAAAGCTAAACTATCCTAGATTTGCGCTATGCAAAAAGCCGCATGAAAAAAGACCTATTAGAAGAGAAATAACATTTTCGCAAAAGTGTCGAAAATGGCCATTTTTCGCAAAGTAGCAAAGGGGGGACCAAAGGAAATTTTCCAAAAATGGCCGATTTTTTGATCGAACTTCGGAAGGCTAAAAAAATAGGAAATACAAGTCGCCTGATAGCCTAATTAGTATGGAAGAAATCTAAACTATTCTAGATTAGCGCTATGCAAAAAGCGCATGAAAAAAGACCTATTAGAAGAGAAATAACATTTTTCGCAAAAGTGTCGAAATGGCCATTTTTCGCAAAGTAGCAAAAGGGGGGACAAAGGAAAATTTTCAAAAATGGCCGATTTTTTGATCGAACTTCGGAAGGCTAAAAAAATAGGAAATACAAGTCGCCTGATAGCCTAATTAGTATGGATTGAAAGCTAAACTATCCTAGATTTGCGCTATGCAAAAAAACCGCATGAAAAAAGACCTATTAGAAGAGAAATAACATTTTTCGCAAAAGTGTCGAAAATGGCCATTTTTCGCAAAGTAGCAAAGGGGGGACCAAAGGAAAATTTTCAAAAATGGCCGATTTTTTGATCGAACTTCGGAAGGCTAAAAATAGGAAATACAAGTCGCCTGATAGCCTAATTAGTATGGATTGAAAGCTAAACTATCCTAGATTTGCGCTATGCAAAAAACCGCATGAAAAAAGACCTATTAGAAGAGAAATAACATTTTTCGCAAAAGTGTCGAAAATGGCCATTTTTCGCAAAGTAGCAAAGGGGGGACCAAAGGAAAATTTTCAAAAATGGCCGATTTTTTGATCGAACTTCGGAAGGCTAAAAAAATAGGAAATACAAGTCGCCTGATAGCCTAATTAGTATGGATTGAAAGCTAAACTATCCTAGATTTGCGCTATGCAAAAAACCGCATGAAAAAAGACCTATTAGAAGAGAAATAACATTTTTCGCAAAAGTGTCGAAAATGGCCATTTTTCGCAAAGTAGCAAAGGGGGACCAAAGGAAAATTTTCAAAAATGGCCGATTTTTTGGTCGAACTTCGGAAGGCTAAAAAAATAGGAAATACAAGTCGCCTGATAGCCTAATTAGTATGGATTGAAAGCTAAACTATCCTAGATTTGCGCTATGCAAAAAACCGCATGAAAATAGACATATTAGAAGAGAAATAACATTTTTCGCAAAAGTGTCGAAAAGGGACATGTTTCGCACAGTCGCAACTGGGGGACCAACGGACAATTTTCAAAAATGGCGATTTTTGATCGAACTTCGGAAGGCTAAAAAAATAGGAAATACAAGTCGCCTGATAGCCTAATTAGTATGGATTGAAAGCTAAACTATCCTAGATTTGCGCTATGAAAAAAACGCATGAAAAAAGACCTATTAGAAGATAAATAACATTTTTCGCAAAGGTGTCGAAAATGGCCATTTTTTCGGCAAAAGTAGCACAGTGGGGACCAAAGGAAAATTTTCAAAA
>NC_090888.1:74725576-74745055 GCF_036669925.1 Montipora capricornis | reverse complement strand
GACTCAGTTAAGAATCTCTTTAGTTTTGTTTTGCGACAATATAATATAATAAAGATAAAGAAGGTAAAACTGTAGTCTAACAGGTCATTATCAGTAGTCGAACTTACTGAAGGTACACCCGCCACACAACTTTAGGAACATGTTAGAAGCTCTCACGCTGAAATCGCAAAAAGATAACAACCTTGTATGTCAGCCCAAAAATAAGATGTAATCTAACGTACATATAAAGAAAGGGTGTATGCATGGTTATGATGGTCTTTCCTGGGCTAGAACTCTCAGCTTTCCTCTCCACTGGCGGGCATTCCACTGGACGCCACTGGTAGAAAGTTTACTTTGAAGAAAAAAATGTGGCTTATGTTATTTTTCGGACACTTCCTTGTAGAACCCTAAGAGAATTAACTCGAGGTATATACTGCGATTGATTTCTCCCTTGTAAAAACCTTTCTTGGAAGTTTTTTTGCTCACCTCTGGGCCAACCCGAGTCCCCAACTTAGCTCCAAGCGTCCTCAATCGAACAAAAACGTTTCTTTGGCACGAATGTTGCACGATCACTAAAAGGTGATAGTTCCAATGAGAAGACAAGAGTTGCGTGACTTTGCCCCCGAAAGGATCGCAAACGTGACTCAATATATGATAGAAAAAAAAATTCATGTTATACATCAGTGAAAACTGTAAAAGGTACGTTTGTCCATATACAAAGAGCGAAGATACAAACAAAACAAAAGTTGCTGGAATAAATTAAAACCTACTCCCCACCCCAAGGGCAGTTTGGGGAAGGAAAAGTATTGTTTCTTCGTGACGTGCCATCTGAAACACCAAATAGGTGTGTATACTTTACGAAATTCGAAATAATAGTGCGGGTTGTCTCTTCAGAAGCACCACTCTGGCATCATGAAGCTGGAGTGGTGGGTATGGAAAGCCTTTGAAAGAAACCAAAGGCGAGAGATAATCTAACTGTAACTGGTACACCAAACGTGGTTCGTAATGAACTCGAAGCGTTCACAAGTGATGTTATCTCTCTTACCGTTCCTGAAGGTATTCCAAGTCCTAGAAGTGCCATTTCGCGAAGTAATTTTTGCTTCCACACAAATACAGCCAGCTACGTATTTCATCGAAGGGACTGGCCAGCTCAACCACTTATAAAGAAACCTTCTAAAAAAAACACACCGCCACCCTTCAGTTACTGCAAACTAAAACACATTACCCACATGCCTTTCAAGAACAATAAAATTAAATTTTCAAAGATACTTACTAGCCCTACTGCGGTTTTTTGCATCGCACAAATCTAGGATAGTTTAGCTTTCAATCCATAACTAATGTAGCCCATCAGGCGACTTGTATTCCTATTTTTTTTAGCCATTCCGAAGTTCGACCAAAAAATCGGCCATTTTTTGAAAAATTTTCCTTTGGTCCCCCCTTTGACTACTTTGCCAAAATGGCCGATTTTAGATACTTTTGCGAAAAACGTTATTTCTCCTCTAATAGGTCTTTTTTTCATGCGGTTTTTTGCATAGCACAAATCTAGGATAGTTTTAGCTTTCAATCCATACTAATTTAGGCCGATCAGGCGACTTGTATTTGCCTATTTTTTTAGCCTTCCAAGGAGTTGTAAACAGGGAGTTCGAACCAAAAAAAATCGGCCATTTTTGAAAATTTTCACTGTTGGTCGCACCCCTTTTGCTACTTTGCCAAAAATGTCCGATTTCGACACTTTTGCGAAAAACGTTATTTCTCCTCTAATAGGTCTTTTTCAGCGGTTTTTTGCATAGCACAAATCTAGGATAGTTTAGCTTTCATCCATACTAATTAGGCCATCAGGCGACTTGTATTTCCTATTTTTTTAGCCTTCCGAAGTTCGACCAAAAAATCGGTCATTTTTGAAAATTTTCCTTTGGTCCCCCCTTTGCTACTTTGCCAAAACTGGCCGATTTTGATACTTTTGCGAAAAATGTTATTTCTCCTCTAATAGGTCTTTTTTCATGCGGTTTTTTGCATAGCACAAATCTAGGATAGTTTAGCTTTCAATCCATACTAATTAGGCCATCAGGCGACTTGTATTTCCTATTTTTTTAGCCTTCCGAAGTTCGACCAAAAAATCGGCCATTTTTTAAAATTTTCCTTTGGTCCCCCCTTTGCTACTTTGCCAAAAATGGCCGATTTTGATACTTTTGCGAAAAATGTTATTTCTCCTCTAATAGGTCTTTTTTCATGCGGTTTTTTGCATAGAACAAATCTAGGATAGTTTAGCTTTCAATCCATACTAATTAGGCCATCAGGCGACTTGTATTTCCTATTTTTTTAGCCTTCCGAAGTTCGACCAAAAAATCGGCCATTTTTGAAAATTCTCCTTTGGTCCCCCCTTTGCTACTTTGCCAAAAATGGCCGATTTTGATACTTTTGGCGTGGAAAAGAGCGTTGATTTGCTCCTCTACTAGGTCTTTTTTCATGCGGTTTTTTTGCATAGCACAAATCTAGGATAGTTTTAGCTTTCAAAATCCATACTAAATTAGGCCATCAGGCGACTCTGTCATTTCCTATTTTTTAGGGCCTTCCGAATTTCGACCAAACAATCGGACCATTTTTGACCATTTTCCTTTGGTCCACCCCTGGCTACTTTGCCAAAAATGGCCGATTTTCGGGATACTTTTTTGCGAAAAACTGTTTATTTCTCTCCTCTAATATGTCTTTTTTCATGCGGTTTTTTGCCATAGCACAAATCTAGGATAGGTTTTAGCTTTCAATCCATACTAATTAAGCCCATCAGAGCGACTTGTATTTCCTATTTTTTTAGCCTTCCGAAGTTGGACCAAAAAAATCGGACGCGGCCCATTTTTGAAAATTTTCGCTTTGGTCCCCCCATTGCTACTTTGCCAAAAATGGCCGAAATTTTTTTTGATACTACTTTGTGCGAAAAACGTGTATTTCTTCTCCTCTAATAGGTCTTTTTTTCATGCGGTTTGTTTGCATAGCACAAAAGCTAGGATAGTTTTAGCTTTCAATCCATACTACTTAGGCCATCAGGCGAAAAAACCGTGTATTTCCTATTTTTTTTTTAGCCTTCCGAAGTTCGCCCAAACAATCGGCCATTTTTGAAAATTTTACCTCTTGGTCCCCCCCTTTGCTACTTTGCCAAAAATGGACGATTTCGATACTTTTTGCGAAAAACGTTATTTCTCCCTCTAATAGGTCTTTTTTCAATGCGGTTTTTTTTTTTTGGGGCCCCCCCAATAAGCATCCCAAATCTAGGATAGTTTAGCTTTCACAATCCATACTAATTAGGCCATCAGGCCGACTTGTATTTCCTATTTTTTTAATAGCCTTAGAAGTTCGAAAACCAAAAAATCGGCCATTTTTGAAAATTTTCCTTTGGTCCCCCCTTTGCTACTTTTGCCAAAAAATGGGCCGATTTTGATACTTTTGCGAAAAACGTTATTTTCTCCTCTAATAGGTCGTTTTTTCTTTTTTCATGCGGTTTTTTGCATAGCACAAACTCTAGGATAGGTTAGCTTTCAATCCATACTAAGTAGGCCATCAGGCGACTTGTATTTTCCTATTTTTTTAGCCTTCCGAAGTTCGACCAAAAACAAATCGGACCATTTTTGAACAATTTTCCTTTGGTCCACCCCTTTGCTACGTTTGCCAAACTTGGCCGATTTTGATACTTTTGCGAAAAACGTTATTTCCTCCTCTAATAGGTGGTCTTTTTTCATGCGGGTTTTTTGCATAGCACACAATCTAGGATAGTGTTTTGAGCTTTCAATCCATTACTAATTAGGCCATCAGGCGCACTTGTAATTTTTTCCTTCAATTTTTTTAGCATAATCCCGAAGTTCGACCAAAAAAATCTGGCCATTTTTGAAAATTTTCCTTTGGTCGCCCCCTTGTGCTACTCTTGCCAAAAAAATGGCCGATTTTCGATACGTGTTGTTGCGAAAAACGGTTATTCTCCTCTAATAGTCGTCTTTTTTCATGCGGTTTTTTGCATAGCACACCTCGAGGATACAGTTTTCAGGCTTTCATAATACCATACTAATTTAGGGCCATCAGGCGACCTTGTATTTCCTATTTTTTTTCAGCCTTCCCGAAGTTTCCGATCAAAAAATCGGGCCATTTTTGAAAATTTTCCTTTTGGTCCCCCCCTTTGCTACTTTGCCAAAAATGGCCGATTTTGTATTACTTAATTGCGAAAAACGTTATTTCTCCATCTAATAAGGGTCTTTTTTCATTGCGGTTTTTTGCATAGCACAAATCTAGGATAGTTTAGCTTTCAAAGTCCATACTAACTTAGGCCCCCCAATATAGGGCGACTTGTATTTCCTATTTTTTTAGCCTTCCGAAAAGTTCGAAGACCAAAAAATCGGGCCATTTTTGAAAATTTTCCTTTGGTCCCCCTTTTGCTACTTTTGCCAAAAATGGCCGATTTTGATACTTGCGAAAAATGTTATTCTCCCTCCTCTAATAGGTCTTTTATTCAATGCGGTTTTTTGCATAGCACAAATCTAAGGCTAGTTTAGCTTTCAAATCCAATTTACCTAATTAGGCCATCAGGCGACCTTGTATTTCCTATTTTTTTAGCCTTTCCGAAGTTCGACCAAAAAATCGGCCATTGTTTGAAAATTTTCCTTTGGTCCCCCCTTTGCTACTTTGCCAAAAATGGCCGATTTTGAATAGCTTTTGCGAAAAACGTTATTTCTCCTCTCATAGGTCTTTTTTTCATGGCGGTTTTTTTGCATAGCACAAATCTAGGATAGTGTTAGCTTTCAGATCCATACTAATTAGGCACATCAGGCGACTTGTATTTCCTATTTTTTTAGCCGTTTTCCGAAAGTTCGACCAAAAAAAATCGGCGGCCATTTTTGAAAATTTTTTCCTTTGGTCCCCCCTTTGCTACTTTGCCAAAAATGGCCGATTTTAACGTTTGACTTTTTGCGAAAAATGTTATTTCTCTTCTAATAGGTCTTTTTTTCAATGCGGTTTTTTTTTGCATAGCACAAATCTAGGATATTTTAGCTTTCAATCCATACTAATTAGGCCATCAGGCGACTTGTATTTCCTATTTTTTTAGCGTTCCGAAGTTCGACCAAAAAATCGGCCATTTTTGAAAATTTTCCTTTGGTCCCCCCTTTGCTACTTTGCCAAAAATGGCCGATTTTGATACTTTGGCGAAAAATGTTATTTCTCCTCTAATAGGTCTTTTTTCATCGCGGTTTTTTGCCATAGCACCAAATCTAGGATAGTTTAGCTTTTCCAATCCATACTAATTAGGCCATCAGGCCGCGACTTGTATTTTCCTATTTTTTTAGCCTTTCCTCCGAAGTTCGACCAAAAAATCGGCGCATTTTTGAAAATTTTCCTTTGGTCCCCCCCTTTGCTACTTTGCCAAAAATGGCCGATTTTTTCGATACTTTTGTCGAAAATGTTATTTCTCCTCTAATAGGTCTTTTTTCATGCGGTTTTTTGCATCGCAACAAATCTAGGATCGACTTTAGCTTTCAATCCATAGCTAATTAGGCCATCAGGCGACTGTTGTATTTCCTATTTTTTTAGGCCGTTCCGAAAGTTTCGACCAAAAAATCGGCCCATTTTTGAAAATTTTCCTTTGGTCCCCCCCTTGTGCTACTTTGCCAAAAATTGGCCTATTTTGATACTTTTGTTTTGCGGAAAAACGTTATTTCTCCTCTAATAGGTCTTGTTTTTCACAATGCGGGGGTGGTTTGGTTCTTGGGCATAGCACAAATCTAGGATAGTTTAGCTTTCAATCCATACTAATTAGGCCTATCATAGGCGACTTGTATTTCCTATTTTTTTAGCCGTTCCGACGTTCGACCAAAAAATCGGGCCATTTTTGAAAATTTTTTTTTCCTTTGGTCCCCCCCTTTGCTAACTTTGCCCAAAAATGGCCGATTTTCGATACTTTTGTCGAAAAACGTTATTTCGCTTCAGAATAGGTCTTTTTTCATGCGGTTTTTTTGCATAGCACAAATCTAGGATAGTTTTAAGCTTTCAATCCAGACTAATTATGGCCATCAGGCGACATGTATTTCCTATTTTTTTAGCTCTTCCGAAGTTCAGCCAAAAAATCGGGCGGGCCATTTTTTTGAAAATTGTTCCTTTGGTCCCCCCTTTGCTACTTTTCCAAAAATGAGCCGATTTTGATACTTTGGCGGGAAAAAACGTTATTTCATCCTCTAATTAGGTCTTTTTTCATGGCGGTTTTTTTGCATAGCACAAAATCTAGGATAGTATTTAGCTTTCCATCCATACCTAATTCATGGCCATCAGGCGACGGTATTTCATATTTTTTTAGCCTTTCCGAAGTTCGAACCAAAAAATCGGTCCATTTTTGAAAATTTTTTCCTTTGGTCCCCCCTTTGCATTACTTTGCCAAAAATGGCCGAATTTTGATACTTTTTGCGAAACAAGCGTTATTTTCTCCTCTAATATGTCTTTTTTTTCATGGCGGTTTTTTGCATAGCAACAAATCTAGGATAGTTTAGCTTTCAATCCATACTAATTAGGCCAGCAGCCGACTTGTAATTCCTATTTTTTTAGCCTTCCGAAGTTCTACAAAAACATCGGCCAGTTTTGAAAATTTTCCTTTGGTCCCCCCTTTGCTACTTTGCCAAAAATGGCCGATTTTGATACTTTTGCGAAAAACTTTTGATTTCTCCTCTAATAGGTCTTTTTTCATGCGGTTTTTTGCATAAGCACAACTCTAGGATAGTTTTAGCTTTCAATCCATACTAATGTAGGCCATCAGGCGCCTTGTCTTTCCGATTTTTTTAGCATTCCGTAGTTCGAACCAAAAATCGGCCATTTTTGCACTTTTTCCTTTGGTAACCCATTTGCTACTTTGCCAAAAATGGCCGATTTTGATACTTTTGCGAAAAACGTTATTTCTCCTCTAATAGGTCTTTTTTCATGCGGTTTTTTGCATAGCACAAATCTAGGATAGTTTAGCTTTCAATCCATACTAATTAGGCCATCAGGCGACTTGTATTTCCTATTTTTTTAGCCTTCCGAAGTTCGACCAAAAAATCGGCCATTTTTGAAAATTTTCCTTTGGTCCCCCCTTTGCTACTTTGCCAAAAATGGCCGATTTTGATACTTTTGCGAAAAACGTTATTTCTCCTCTAATCGGTCTTTTTTCATGCGGTTTTTTGCATAGCACAAATCTAGGATAGTTTAGCTTTCAATCCATACTAATTAGGCCATCAGGCGACTTGTATTTCCTATTTTTTTAGCCTTCCGAAGTTCGACCAAAAAATCGGCCATTTTTGAAAATTTTCCTTTGGTCCCCCCTTTGCTACTTTGCCAAAAATGGCCGATTTTGATACTTTTGCGAAAAACGTTATTTCTCCTCTAATAGGTCTTTTTTCATGCGGTTTTTTGCATAGCACAAATCTAGGATAGTTTAGCTTTCAATCCATACTAATTAGGCCATCAGGCGACTTGTATTTCCTATTTTTTTAGCCTTCCGAAGTTCGACCAAAAAATCGGCCATTTTTGAAAATTTTCCTTTGGTCCCCCCTTTGCTACTTTGCCAAAAATGGCCGATTTTGATACTTTTGCGAAAAACGTTATTTCTCCTCTAATCGGTCTTTTTTCATGCGGTTTTTTGCATAGCACAAATCTAGGATAGTTTAGCTTTCAATCCATACTAATTAGGCCATCAGGCGACTTGTATTTCCTATTTTTTTAGCCTTCCGAAGTTCGACCAAAAAATCGGCCATTTTTGAAAATTTTCCTTTGGTCCCCCCTTTGCTACTTTGCCAAAAATGGCCGATTTTGATACTTTTGCGAAAAACGTTATTTCTCCTCTAATCGGTCTTTTTTCATGCGGTTTTTTGCATAGCACAAATCTAGGATAGTTTAGCTTTCAATCCATACTAATTAGGCCATCAGGCGACTTGTATTTCCTATTTTTTTAGCCTTCCGAAGTTCGACCAAAAAATCGGCCATTTTTGAAAATTTTCCTTTGGTCCCCCCTTTGCTACTTTGCCAAAAATGGCCGATTTTGATACTTTTGCGAAAAACGTTATTTCTCCTCTAATAGGTCTTTTTTCATGCGGTTTTTTGCATAGCACAAATCTAGGATAGTTTAGCTTTCAATCCATACTAATTAGGCCATCAGGCGACTTGTATTTCCTATTTTTTTAGCCTTCCGAAGTTCGACCAAAAAATCGGCCATTTTTGAAAATTTTCCTTTGGTCCCCCCTTTGCTACTTTGCCAAAAATGGCCGATTTTGATACTTTTGCGAAAAACGTTATTTCTCCTCTAATCGGTCTTTTTTCATGCGGTTTTTTGCATAGCACAAATCTAGGATAGTTTAGCTTTCAATCCATACTAATTAGGCCATCAGGCGACTTGTATTTCCTATTTTTTTAGCCTTCCGAAGTTCGACCAAAAAATCGGCCATTTTTGAAAATTTTCCTTTGGTCCCCCCTTTGCTACTTTGCCAAAAATGGCCGATTTTGATACTTTTGCGAAAAACGTTATTTCTCCTCTAATAGGTCTTTTTTCATGCGGTTTTTTGCATAGCACAAATCTAGGATAGTTTAGCTTTCAATCCATACTAATTAGGCCATCAGGCGACTTGTATTTCCTATTTTTTTAGCCTTCCGAAGTTCGACCAAAAAATCGGCCATTTTTGAAAATTTTCCTTTGGTCCCCCCTTTGCTACTTTGCCAAAAATGGCCGATTTTGATACTTTTGCGAAAAACGTTATTTCTCCTCTAATAGGTCTTTTTTCATGCGGTTTTTTGCATAGCACAAATCTAGGATAGTTTAGCTTTCAATCCATACTAATTAGGCCATCAGGCGACTTGTATTTCCTATTTTTTTAGCCTTCCGAAGTTCGACCAAAAAATCGGCCATTTTTGAAAATTTTCCTTTGGTCCCCCCTTTGCTACTTTGCCAAAAATGGCCGATTTTGATACTTTTGCGAAAAACGTTATTTCTCCTCTAATCGGTCTTTTTTCATGCGGTTTTTTGCATAGCACAAATCTAGGATAGTTTAGCTTTCAATCCATACTAATTAGGCCATCAGGCGACTTGTATTTCCTATTTTTTTAGCCTTCCGAAGTTCGACCAAAAAATCGGCCATTTTTGAAAATTTTCCTTTGGTCCCCCCTTTGCTACTTTGCCAAAAATGGCCGATTTTGATACTTTTGCGAAAAACGTTATTTCTCCTCTAATCGGTCTTTTTTCATGCGGTTTTTTGCATAGCACAAATCTAGGATAGTTTAGCTTTCAATCCATACTAATTAGGCCATCAGGCGACTTGTATTTCCTATTTTTTTAGCCTTCCGAAGTTCGACCAAAAAATCGGCCATTTTTGAAAATTTTCCTTTGGTCCCCCCTTTGCTACTTTGCCAAAAATGGCCGATTTTGATACTTTTGCGAAAAACGTTATTTCTCCTCTAATCGGTCTTTTTTCATGCGGTTTTTTGCATAGCACAAATCTAGGATAGTTTAGCTTTCAATCCATACTAATTAGGCCATCAGGCGACTTGTATTTCCTATTTTTTTAGCCTTCCGAAGTTCGACCAAAAAATCGGCCATTTTTGAAAATTTTCCTTTGGTCCCCCCTTTGCTACTTTGCCAAAAATGGCCGATTTTGATACTTTTGCGAAAAACGTTATTTCTCCTCTAATAGGTCTTTTTTCATGCGGTTTTTTGCATAGCACAAATCTAGGATAGTTTAGCTTTCAATCCATACTAATTAGGCCATCAGGCGACTTGTATTTCCTATTTTTTTAGCCTTCCGAAGTTCGACCAAAAAATCGGCCATTTTTGAAAATTTTCCTTTGGTCCCCCCTTTGCTACTTTGCCAAAAATGGCCGATTTTGATACTTTTGCGAAAAACGTTATTTCTCCTCTAATCGGTCTTTTTTCATGCGGTTTTTTGCATAGCACAAATCTAGGATAGTTTAGCTTTCAATCCATACTAATTAGGCCATCAGGCGACTTGTATTTCCTATTTTTTTAGCCTTCCGAAGTTCGACCAAAAAATCGGCCATTTTTGAAAATTTTCCTTTGGTCCCCCCTTTGCTACTTTGCCAAAAATGGCCGATTTTGATACTTTTGCGAAAAACGTTATTTCTCCTCTAATAGGTCTTTTTTCATGCGGTTTTTTGCATAGCACAAATCTAGGATAGTTTAGCTTTCAATCCATACTAATTAGGCCATCAGGCGACTTGTATTTCCTATTTTTTTAGCCTTCCGAAGTTCGACCAAAAAATCGGCCATTTTTGAAAATTTTCCTTTGGTCCCCCCTTTGCTACTTTGCCAAAAATGGCCGATTTTGATACTTTTGCGAAAAACGTTATTTCTCCTCTAATCGGTCTTTTTTCATGCGGTTTTTTGCATAGCACAAATCTAGGATAGTTTAGCTTTCAATCCATACTAATTAGGCCATCAGGCGACTTGTATTTCCTATTTTTTTAGCCTTCCGAAGTTCGACCAAAAAATCGGCCATTTTTGAAAATTTTCCTTTGGTCCCCCCTTTGCTACTTTGCCAAAAATGGCCGATTTTGATACTTTTGCGAAAAACGTTATTTCTCCTCTAATAGGTCTTTTTTCATGCGGTTTTTTGCATAGCACAAATCTAGGATAGTTTAGCTTTCAATCCATACTAATTAGGCCATCAGGCGACTTGTATTTCCTATTTTTTTAGCCTTCCGAAGTTCGACCAAAAAATCGGCCATTTTTGAAAATTTTCCTTTGGTCCCCCCTTTGCTACTTTGCCAAAAATGGCCGATTTTGATACTTTTGCGAAAAACGTTATTTCTCCTCTAATAGGTCTTTTTTCATGCGGTTTTTTGCATAGCACAAATCTAGGATAGTTTAGCTTTCAATCCATACTAATTAGGCCATCAGGCGACTTGTATTTCCTATTTTTTTAGCCTTCCGAAGTTCGACCAAAAAATCGGCCATTTTTGAAAATTTTCCTTTGGTCCCCCCTTTGCTACTTTGCCAAAAATGGCCGATTTTGATACTTTTGCGAAAAACGTTATTTCTCCTCTAATCGGTCTTTTTTCATGCGGTTTTTTGCATAGCACAAATCTAGGATAGTTTAGCTTTCAATCCATACTAATTAGGCCATCAGGCGACTTGTATTTCCTATTTTTTTAGCCTTCCGAAGTTCGACCAAAAAATCGGCCATTTTTGAAAATTTTCCTTTGGTCCCCCCTTTGCTACTTTGCCAAAAATGGCCGATTTTGATACTTTTGCGAAAAACGTTATTTCTCCTCTAATCGGTCTTTTTTCATGCGGTTTTTTGCATAGCACAAATCTAGGATAGTTTAGCTTTCAATCCATACTAATTAGGCCATCAGGCGACTTGTATTTCCTATTTTTTTAGCCTTCCGAAGTTCGACCAAAAAATCGGCCATTTTTGAAAATTTTCCTTTGGTCCCCCCTTTGCTACTTTGCCAAAAATGGCCGATTTTGATACTTTTGCGAAAAACGTTATTTCTCCTCTAATAGGTCTTTTTTCATGCGGTTTTTTGCATAGCACAAATCTAGGATAGTTTAGCTTTCAATCCATACTAATTAGGCCATCAGGCGACTTGTATTTCCTATTTTTTTAGCCTTCCGAAGTTCGACCAAAAAATCGGCCATTTTTGAAAATTTTCCTTTGGTCCCCCCTTTGCTACTTTGCCAAAAATGGCCGATTTTGATACTTTTGCGAAAAACGTTATTTCTCCTCTAATCGGTCTTTTTTCATGCGGTTTTTTGCATAGCACAAATCTAGGATAGTTTAGCTTTCAATCCATACTAATTAGGCCATCAGGCGACTTGTATTTCCTATTTTTTTAGCCTTCCGAAGTTCGACCAAAAAATCGGCCATTTTTGAAAATTTTCCTTTGGTCCCCCCTTTGCTACTTTGCCAAAAATGGCCGATTTTGATACTTTTGCGAAAAACGTTATTTCTCCTCTAATAGGTCTTTTTTCATGCGGTTTTTTGCATAGCACAAATCTAGGATAGTTTAGCTTTCAATCCATACTAATTAGGCCATCAGGCGACTTGTATTTCCTATTTTTTTAGCCTTCCGAAGTTCGACCAAAAAATCGGCCATTTTGGAAAATTTTCCTTTGGTCCCCCCTTTGCTACTTTGCCAAAAATGGCCGATTTTGATACTTTTGCGAAAAATGTTATTTCTCCTCTAATCGGTCTTTTTTCATGCGGTTTTTTGCATAGCACAAATGTAGGATAGTTTAGCTTTCATTCCATACTAATTAGGCCAGCAGGCGAGTTGTATTTCTCTAATTTTTTAGCATTCCGGAAGTTCGACCAAAAAATCGGCCATTTTTGAAAATTTTTCTTTGGTCCCCCCTTTGCTACTTTGCCAAAAAAATGGCCGATTTTGATACTTTTGCGAAAACTGTTATTTCTCCGTATAATCGGTCTTTTTTCATGCACGAGTTTTTTGGCATAGCACAAATTCTAGGATAGTTTAGCTTTCAATCCATTACTAATTAGGCCATACGGCGACTGGTATTTAATATTTTTTCGCCTTCCGAAGTTCGACCAAAAAATCGGCCATTTTTGAAAATTTTCCTTTGGTTCCCCCCTTTGACACTTTGCCAAAAATGGACGATTTTGAGTCTTTTGCGAGAAAATGTTATTTCTCCTCTAATCGGTCTTTTTTCAGGCGGGTTTTTGCATAGCCACAAAAATCTAGGATAGTTTAGCTTTCAATCAATACTAATTAGGCTATCAGGCGACTTGTATTTCCTAATTTTTTTAGCCTTCCGAAGTCTCGACCAAAAAATCGGCCATTTTTGAAAATTTTCCTTTGCGTCCCCCTTTGCTACTTTGCCAAAAAATGGCCCGATTTTGATACTTTTTGCGCAAAAATGCTTATTTCTCCTCTAATAGGTCTTTTTTCATAGGCCCCCCCCGGTTTTTTGCATAGCACAAATCTAGGATAGTTTAGCTTTCAATCCATACTAATTAGGCCATCAGGCGACTTGTATTTCCTATTTTTTTAGCCTTCCGAAGTTCGACCAAAAATCGGCCATTTTTGAAAATTTTCCTTTGGTCCCCCCTTTGCTACTTTGCCAAAAATGGCCGATTTTGATACTTTTGCGAAAAACGTTATTTCTCCTCTAATCGGTCTTTTTTCATGCGGTTTTTTGCATAGCACAAATCTAGGATAGTTTAGCTTTCAATCCATACTAATTAGGCCATCAGGCGACTTGTATTTCCTATTTTTTTAGCCTTCCGAATTCGACCAAAAAATCGGCCATTTTTGAAAATTTTCCTTTGGTCCCCCCTTTGCTACTTTGCCAAAAATGGCCGATTTTGATACTTTTGCGAAAAACGTTATTTCTCCTCTAATCGGTCTTTTTTCATGCGGTTTTTTGCATAGCACAAATCTAGGATAGTTTAGCTTTCAATCCATACTAATTAGGCCATCAGGCGACTTGTATTTCCTATTTTTTTAGCCTTCCGAAGTTCGACCAAAAAATCGGCCATTTTTGAAAATTTTCCTTTGGTCCCCCCTTTGCTACTTTGCCAAAAGTGGCCGATTTTGATACTTTTGCGAAAAATGTTATTTCTCCTCTAATCGGTCTTTTTTCATGCGGTTTTTTGCATAGCACAAATCTAGGATAGTTTAGCTTTCAATCCATACTAATTAGGCCATCAGGCGACTTGTATATATTTCCTATTTTTTTAGCCTTCCGAAGTTCGACCAAAAAATCGGCCATTTTTGAAAATTTTCCTTTGGTCCCCCCTTTGCTACTTTGCCAAAAATGGCCGATTTTGATACTTTTGCGAAAAACGTTATTTCTCCTCTAATCGGTCTTTTTTCATGCGGTTTTTTGCATAGCACAAATCTAGGATAGTTTAGCTTTCAATCCATACTAATTAGGCCATCAGGCGACTTGTATTTCCTATTTTTTTAGCCTTCCGAAGTTCGACCAAAAAAATGGGCCATTTTTGAAAATTTTCCTTTGGTCCCCCCTTTGCTACTTTGCCAAAAATGGCCGATTTTGATACTTTTGCGAAAAACGTTCTTTCTCCCCTAATAGGTCTTTTTTCATGCGGTTTTTTGCATAGCACAAATCTAGGATAGTTTAGCTTTCAATCCATACTAATTAGGCCATCAGGCGACTTGTATTTCCTATTTTTTTAGCATTCCGAAGTTCGACCAAAAAATCGGCCATTTTTGAAAATTTTCCTTTGGTCCCCCCTTTGCTACTTAGCCAAAAATGGCCGATTTTGATACTTTTGCGAAAAACGTTATTTCTCCTCTAATAGGTCTTTTTTCATGCGGTTTTTTGCATAGCACAAATCTAGGATAGTTTAGCTTTCAATCCATACTAATTAGGCCATCAGGCGACTTGTATTTCCTATTTTTTTAGCCTTCCGAAGTTCGACCAAAAAATCGGCCATTTTTGAAAATTTTCCTTTGGTCCCCCCTTTGCTACTTTGCCAAAAATGGCCGATTTTGATACTTTTGCGAAAAACGTTATTTCTCCTCTAATCGGTCTTTTTTCATGCGGTTTTTTGCATAGCACAAATCTAGGATAGTTTAGCTTTCAATCCATACTAATTAGGCCATCAGGCGACTTGTATTTCCTATTTTTTTAGCCTTCCGAAGTTCGACCAAAAAATCGGCCATTTTTGAAAATTTTCCTTTGGTCCCCCTTTGCTACTTTGCCAAAAATGGCCGATTTTGATACTTTTGCAAAAAACGTTATTTCTCCTCTAATAGGTCTTTTTTCATGCGGTTTTTTGCATAGCACAAATCTAGGATAGTTTAGCTTTCAATCCATACTAATTAGGCCATCAGGCGACTTGTATTTCCTATTTTTTTAGCCTTCCGAAGTTCGACCAAAAATCGGCCATTTTTGAAAATTTTCCTTTGGTCCCCCCTTTGCTACTTTGCCAAAAATGGCCGATTTTGATACTTTTGCGAAAAATGTTATTTCTCCTCTAATAGGTCTTTTTTCATGCGGTTTTTTGCATAGCACAAATCTAGGATAGTTTAGCTTTCAATCCATACTAATTAGGCCATCAGGCGACTTGTATTTCCTATTTTTTTAGCCTTCCAAATTCGACCAAAAAATCGGCCCCTTTTGAAAATTTTCCTTTGGTCCCCCCTTTGCTACTTTGCCAAAAATGGCCGATTTTGATACTTTTGCGAAAAATGTTATTTCTCCTCTAATAGGTCTTTTTTCATGCGGTTTTTTGCATAGCACAAATCTAGGATAGTTTAGCTTTCAATCCATACTAATTAGGCCATCAGGCGACTTGTATTTCCTATTTTTTTAGCCTTCCGAAGTTCGACCAAAAAATCGGCCATTTTTGAAAATTTTCCTTTGGTCCCCCCTTTGCTACTTTGCCAAAAATGGCCGATTTTGATACTTTTGCGAAAAATGTTATTTCTCCTCTAATAGGTCTTTTTTCATGCGGTTTTTTGCATAGCACAAATCTAGGATAGTTTAGCTTTCAATCCATACTAATTAGGCCATCAGGCGACTTGTATTTCCTATTTTTTTAGCCTTCCGAAGTTCGACCAAAAAATCGGCCATTTTTGAAAATTTTCCTTTGGTCCCCCCTTTGCTACTTTGCCAAAAATGGCCGATTTTGATACTTTTGCGAAAAACGTTATTTCTCCTCTAATAGGTCTTTTTTCATGCGGTTTTTTGCATAGCACAAATCTAGGATAGTTTAGCTTTCAATCCATACTAATTAGGCCATCAGGCGACTTGTATTTCCTATTTTTTTAGCCTTCCGAAGTTCGACCAAAAATCGGCCATTTTTGAAAATTTTCCTTTGGTCCCCCCTTTGCTACTTTGCCAAAAATGGCCGATTTTGATACTTTTGCGAAAAATGTTATTTCTCCTCTAATAGGTCTTTTTTCATGCGGTTTTTTGCATAGCACAAATCTAGGATAGTTTAGCTTTCAATCCATACTAATTAGGCCATCAGGCGACTTGTATTTCCTATTTTTTTAGCCTTCCGAAGTTCGACCAAAAAATCGGCCATTTTTGAAAATTTTCCTTTGGTCCCCCCTTTGCTACTTTGCCAAAAATGGCCGATTTTGATACTTTTGCGAAAAACGTTATTTCTCCTCTAATAGGTCTTTTTTCATGCGGTTTTTTGCATAGCACAAATCTAGGATAGTTTAGCTTTCAATCCATACTAATTAGGCCATCAGGCGACTTGTATTTCCTATTTTTTAGCCTTCCGAAGTTCGACCAAAAAATCGGCCATTTTTGAAAATTTTCCTTTGGTCCCCCCTTTGCTACTTTGCCAAAAATGGCCGATTTTGATACTTTTGCGAAAAATGTTATTTCTCCTCTAATAGGTCTTTTTTCATGCGGTTTTTTTGCATAGCACAAATCTAGGATAGTTTAGCTTTCAATCCATACTAATTAGGCCATCAGGCGACTTGTATTTCCTATTTTTTTAGCCTTCCGAAGTTCGACCAAAAAATCGGCCATTTTTGAAAATTTTCCTTTGGTCCCCCCTTTGCTACTTTGCCAAAAATGGCCGATTTTGATACTTTTGCGAAAAATGTTATTTCTCCTCTAATAGGTCTTTTTTCATGCGGTTTTTTGCATAGCACAAATCTAGGATAGTTTAGCTTTCAATCCATACTAATTAGGCCATCAGGCGACTTGTATTTCCTATTTTTTTAGCCTTCCGAAGTTCGACCAAAAAATCGGCCATTTTTGAAAATTTTCCTTTGGTCCCCCCTTTGCTACTTTGCCAAAAAGGCCGATTTTGATACTTTTGCGAAAAATGTTATTTCTCCTCTAATAGGTCTTTTTTCATGCGGTTTTTTGCATAGCACAAATCTAGGATAGTTTAGCTTTCAATCCATACTAATTAGGCCATCAGGCGACTTGTATTTCCTATTTTTTTAGCCTTCCGAAGTTCGACCAAAAAATCGGCCATTTTTGAAAATTTTCCTTTGGTCCCCCCTTTGCTACTTTGCCAAAAATGGCCGATTTTGATACTTTTGCGAAAAATGTTATTTCTCCTCTAATAGGTCTTTTTTCATGCGGTTTTTTGCATAGCACAAATCTAGGATAGTTTAGCTTTCAATCCATACTAATTAGGCCATCAGGCGACTTGTATTTCCTATTTTTTTAGCCTTCCGAAGTTCGACCAAAAAATCGGCCATTTTTGAAAATTTTCCTTTGGTCCCCCCTTTGCTACTTTGCCAAAAATGGCCGATTTTGATACTTTTGCGAAAAATGTTATTTCTCCTCTAATAGGTCTTTTTTCATGCGGTTTTTTGCATAGCACAAATCTAGGATAGTTTAGCTTTCAATCCATACTAATTAGGCCATCAGGCGACTTGTATTTCCTATTTTTTTAGCCTTCCGAAGTTCGACCAAAAAATCGGCCATTTTTGAAAATTTTCCTTTGGTCCCCCCTTTGCTACTTTGCCAAAAATGGCCGATTTTGATACTTTTGCGAAAAATGTTATTTCTCCTCTAATAGGTCTTTTTTCATGCGGTTTTTTGCATAGCACAAATCTAGGATAGTTTAGCTTTCAATCCATACTAATTAGGCCATCAGGCGACTTGTATTTCCTATTTTTTTAGCCTTCCGAAGTTCGACCAAAAAATCGGCCATTTTTGAAAATTTTCCTTTGGTCCCCCCTTTGCTACTTTGCCAAAAATGGCCGATTTTGATACTTTTGCGAAAAATGTTATTTCTCCTCTAATAGGTCTTTTTTTCATGCGGTTTTTTGCATAGCACAAATCTAGGATAGTTTAGCTTTCAATCCATACTAATTAGGCCATCAGGCGACTTGTATTTCCTATTTTTTTAGCCTTCCGAAGTTCGACCAAAAAATCGGCCATTTTTGAAAATTTTCCTTTGGTCCCCCCTTTGCTACTTTGCCAAAAATGGCCGATTTTGATACTTTTGCGAAAATTGTCATTTCTCCTCTAATAGGTCTTTTTTCATGCGGTTTTTTGCATAGCACAAATCTAGGATAGTTTAGCTTTCAATCCATACTAATTAGGCCATCAGGCGACTTGTATTTCCTATTTTTTTAGCCTTCCGAAGTTCGACCAAAAAATCGGCCATTTTTGAAAATTTTCCTTTGGTCCCCCCCTTTGCTACTTTGCCAAAAATGGCCGATTTTGATACTTTTGCGAAAAATGTTATTTCTCCTCTAATAGGTCTTTTTTCATGCGGTTTTTTGCATAGCACAAATCTAGGATAGTTTAGCTTTCAATCCATACTAATTAGGCCATCAGGCGACTTGTATTTCCTATTTTTTTAGCCTTCCGAAGTTCGACCAAAAAATCGGCCATTTTTGAAAATTTTCCTTTGGTCCCCCCTTTGCTACTTTGCCAAAAATGGCCGATTTTGATACTTTTGCGAAAAATGTTATTTCTCCTCTAATAGGTCTTTTTTCATGCGGTTTTTTTGCATAGCACAAATCTAGGATAGTTTAGCTTTCAATCCATACTAATTAGGCCATCAGGCGACTTGTATTTCCTATTTTTTTAGCCTTCCGAAATTTGACTAAAAATTGGCCATTTTTGAACGATTTCCTTTGGTCCCCCCTTTGCTACTTTGCCAAAAATGGCCGATTTTGATACTTTTGCGAAAAATGTTATTTCTCCTCTAATAGGTCTTTTTTCATGCGGTTTTTTGCATAGCACAAATCTAGGATAGTTTAGCTTTCAATCCATACTAATTAGGCCATCAGGCGACTTGTATTTCCTATTTTTTTAGCCTTCCGAAGTTCGACCAAAAAATCGGCCATTTTTGAAAATTTTCCTTTGGTCCCCCCTTTGCTACTTTGCCAAAAATGGCCGATTTTGATACTTTTGCGAAAAATGTTATTTCTCCTCTAATAGGTCTTTTTTCATGAGTTTTTTTGCATAGCACAAATCTAGGATAGTTTAGCTTTCAATCCATACTAATTAGGCCATCAGGCGACTTGTATTTCCTATTTTTTTAGCCTTCCGAAGTTCGACCAAAAAATCGGCCATTTTTGAAAATTTTCCTTTGGTCCCCCCTTTGCTACTTTGCGAAATCTGTGCATTTTTGATACTTTTGCGAAAAATGTTATTTCTCATCTAATAGGTCTTTTTTCATGCGGTGGGTTTTTTGCATAGCACAAATCTAGGATAGTTTAGCTTTCAATCCATACTAAGTAGGCCATCAGGCGACTTGTATTTCCTATTTTTTTTAGCCTTCCGAAGTTCGACCAAAAATCGGCCATTTTTGAAAATTTTTCCTTTGGTCCCCCCCTTTGCTACTTTGCCAAAAATGGCCGATTTTCGATACTTTTGCGAAAAATGTTATTTCTCCTCTAATAGGTCTTTTTTCATGCGGTTTTTTTGCATAGCACAAATCTAGGGTAGTTTAGCTTTTAATCCATACTAATTATTCAATCAGGCGACTTGTATTTCCTATTTTTTTTAGCCTTCCGAAGTTCGACCAAAAAATCGGCCATTTTTGAAAATTTTCCTTTGGTCCCCCC
>NC_090888.1:74717676-74725476 GCF_036669925.1 Montipora capricornis | reverse complement strand
TTAAATGAACGCGACAGAAATTCCACTGAACTTAGTAAATATGTATGGGATTTGAAAGACAAGAAAGTCGACTATCACATTAAATGGCGGATTGTTAGGCATGCGAGATCCTATTCAAATGTAACGAAGAAGTGTAATTTATGTCTGTGGGAGAAATACTATATAATTTGTAGACCAGATTTGGCGACCCTTAACAACAGAAATGAGCTTGTAACAAGTTGCAGACATGCAAAGAAATTCCTTCTCAATAGCGTAATTATTTAAGGCTTATTTTTAGCAGCTCACTGGAAACAGTTTGTATTGTTTAACCGTTGCTATGCACCCCAGCCTATATTGAATTGCTACCGTTATTTTCAAAATCACTGTAAAACACCATGTATTCCTTCTTTTTGGCAGTTGCCTGATGATTGCTTCGTGAGAAGCATGAAACTCGGAGTAGCAAATAAATGTTTTTGACCTAGTTCAAGTCTACGTATCTATTCAAAGCTCTGGTAAACCCATTGAGCACTTTTAGCTGATGATCAATTTATCACGTCATTTCATTATATATATATATATATATATATATATGTGAGCGAATTCGCTAAAAGGTAGCTGCTGGTGTTTTCGCTTGAGCACGGGCGTAGCATTGTGGCGTCTCAAAATTGAGGGGGCTTGCCGTCAAGGCCTGCTTTGCCAAACAGCCCAGGGACAGTTCTAACTCTGAGTTGTGTGTCAAAAGCACAGGGAAGGGGGGGGGGGGGGGGTTGCTGCTTTGAGACTTTAACTGCAGTTAGAGTTTGTGGCCTTGTTAAGTGAGACTTTACAATGTAGGATGCCGTAGCAATTTTTCCTGGACTTGTCTAGGCCTGAATGATAGTTTGCCTTTGATCACCAATTAGAGTGAACCCACAGTGTGGAGTAGCTGGGTGATTGGCAGTTGTCTCACCAAAGCACAGGGGTGGGGAGGGTAGCTTTTTTTAAACTTTGTGATGGTAGCAGAATTGGCTTGTTTTCACAATTTCTGCAGCCACATGAAAGCAATCCAATGAAGGGTGGGGCATTCTGTCTGCGCGTGCGCGAGCCATTAAAGATCGAACACACTGCGGCGCCATTTTGTTTTGCGGGTGTGTCGTGCAGTATTTATAATTGGAGATCGGCGCTTTAGAAACACAGTTCAAGAGAGATTGAAAGAATGTTTTTTAGTTCAACAACAGTTCTGTCACAGAATGCTTTTGCAGAATTTGCTGTCGCTTCGATTGGCGAGATTTGAGGATCAGAGTCTGAACAAAATGGTTTATTTCATGTGAAGCACAGCAGAGGGAAAGGGGCTTCCTCTTTCAATTGGTGGCTAAGAGAGAAATCAATTAAACGAGGTAAGTTTCAAGGAATCAAAGTTGTGTTTGTGTTATAGCAGAATGATTTGATGAAAGCGTTTCTTAGTTTCAGAGGCAATAATTGAGGCTAAATCTTGACTTGAGAGTGTTTTATTTACAGATTCAATTTGCTCAAAAATGTTACCCCTCCCCCAAGTTTAAATTTGCATTGTCAACGTTTTCATTCCTTTCTTTTTTCAGTGGTATACAGTTACGGGTCTTAAAAAATGTGCAGCGTTCAAGATCAACGTTTTGTACGTCTGCACTATTTGAGTATTCCTTTTTGATGAATTATGGCATACTTTCCTAAACTTGGATCTCCGCAATCCTTGGTCATTTCCGTCTGTGTCCCTTGCAAAACACAGGTAATTTGTTGACAGTTTCGCTGCTGCAAATGCTTTACTTTGAACAAATTTTTCTTTTTTTTACGATTTTTTTCTGTTTCGTATTAGTGTTTAGTTGCAATGATTTCTCTTAACGAAGGGTAAATTCCTGAAGAAATGAGTAAAGCTTTTTGAAATATCTTTCCCCCACTCTAAAAATGCCTTCACAACAATAGTCATTTATCCTGCTTTCGCCAAAATGCTGTTTTATGAGCTAAAAAAATGTGCGCTCTTAGTTCAAGCAATTTACAAGGTAGGTAGTTTCGGTCATTATCGGCCCGTGCACAGTTCGGCCAATTCAATTTTGCATTTTTTCCACAGTAATTGAAAAATCATATTTTGTGTACGTGAAGGGTTTGTTGTTTATTTTTGAACTGGCAATATAACGTAACATGGACCAAAGAACGGAAATTTGCACCGATTTTTCTTTTTCCTCTTTTCAACTTTATTCAAAGTTTTGAAAATATGATTTTATTACCCAAAACAGCCTTTTTGGACATTTTAAACTACATTATTCTTGTCCTTTCAATTAACAGCCTAACCTTCAAACTAAATAATAATTTGCAGAGTACGTCTGATCATGGCTCAGAATACATGGCTGAACTGACGTCACTACAACAAAGCACTACTGCTGTGGATAAACATGTGTCCTCACTGGGGGAACGCTCACCTCTACTAATAACCTCATATGTAACTATATCACAGTGACTGCTGTATTTTATGAATATGCGATGGAAAACACTCGCAGTAATCATTTTTTATGTGCACCCTCAGACAAACCATGTTGTGGGTCTTATAAAATCATAATGATTAACAAACTGTGCTCTGTACATGTGTGTTATGGCATACTTTTCTCTACAAAATAAATCACAAAACCAAGCCCAACTGAATAAACGGCCTTTGCAGCATTTCAGGCCTTATTTTATTTTACTCGAGGTTTTCATAAATTAATTTAAAGCATGCAACCTGCAAATCCAAGGCAAAATTGATTACCCAAAACAGCGTTTTTGGACATTTTTTTTTAATTTTTCTGTTTTCTACAAAAAATACAAAATTAAAATAATGGGATAACCTCGGTCCGTGGGTCTTCTGTCCATTTGATTTCCATGAAAAATGAAAAATGAAAAAATGGATTTTGTATTTTTAATGTTTCATTTGTTTTTACCAAGGAACGTTGAGAATAAAATTCCAACAAACACAAACAAGAAAATCATGGTTTCTTATTGAATAAAAATTAAAAATGACAATTCAAATCTTTAATTAATTCTTGTTTGCAAAGGAAGAAAGAAGAATTGAATAGCAGCCAATCGATTTGAAATCACTATTTTTCAGGACTTTTCCAATCGGGGTCTAATTCTTTGATTTTTCAAGGTGCGGGCTTTCAAGATGGAGGAAATGATCCATGCGTTAAATATCCGATCAATTTTCAATTTTCCTCTGTCGATGATCAAATAAAAATGAAAAATTGGCAAACCATTCCGCACCATGGGACGGACAAGACGAGACCCCAACTAACAGGGCTGGGGTTGGGAGAAGTCACGCAACCCTTGGAGGGGAGGGGAGGGGAGTTGAGTTATGGCGGCTAAAAGGTTTCGCCTTTAAGCCCCTTTAATCTTTACTAGGAGTCATATTTTATTTCCTCGTCACAAACGTGAAACCAACGACTTGGACCTCCACTAGGCTGCCTTTTGAAAGGCCAAACATTCACATGCGCCAGGTACGTGATATTTGCATCGCAGGAAAATTAACGCTACCGAGCCGAAATAATGGTTTGCAGTCAAGGCTTCCCCTTGAATAAGCTTATAAAAAGACACAACGATACAGGTAAATCAGCACTCTTTCTTTCCAAACTCGGGGTTTTTTTTTTCATTTGTTTTCAAGAATACATTTTCACAGGTATAAAGCTGTTCAAAGCACTGAATTTAAACACACTATGGATCACACCCTCACAAGCTAAGCTGGTAAAATTATAATTGTGTCATATACATTTTCCTTTCATCCTATAGGAAAAACCTGAGCAGTACTCAATAATAATGGATGTGATTTCACGGAGGATAAAGTGGAACATGAGGATAAAGTCAAAGAACCGGCTGAAATTTGCAGCTATGAGCAATACTCATAAGTGAGGTCTCGGAATAACTGAATTGCATTTTAGAACAATGTTGGATTTCCATTTACTACATTTGGCATCCATCACAAGACAATGGGTCTATACCAAATTCTGGCCAGGTTGTCAACTGCTCCCCACTTCCTTCAAATAACTGAACAGCCACCGCTGTTGTTGGAACACTTTCTTGTCCATAGCTGCTTGCAGATTGTTTGGATGTACTCTCTGTTCTATTATAATGCAGAGAGAATATGAACATACCGGTAGCTAGTGATTTAAGAACATGGTTATACAGTGATTTTACCTGACCCGTGAAACAGAGAATTTAAAAATTAGACAAGAGGTACTTACCTTGAAGTGTAATTGTAATTCTCTGAAGATGCATGTGGCATTATGGGATAAATTTGCCCACCCTGTCTGTGAGATGTTTTACCCACCCATTTATTGTTGGACCGTCGCCATACACTTGGCACAGGGAAGAATGGTTTACTTGCCTTGCATGAGCCATTTATATGCAACTCATTTGCATAATAATAACATGCTTTGAAGTGTGGCTGCTGACATTAGCATTACAAAGGAATGCAAATTTATCCCATAATGCTACATGCATCTTCAGAGAATTACAATTACACTTCAAGGTAAGTACCTCTTGTCTAATTTTTAAATTCTCTGTTTCATGGGTCAAGTAAAATCACTCTATAACCATGTTCTGAAATCACAGTGGTATTTTTTTAGTATTTTTTTAATACCGGTATGTTCATATTCTCTCTGCATTATAATAGAACAGAGAGTACATCCAAACAATATGCAAGCAGCTATGGACAAGACAGTTAAGGTGACACCAGATGTTGCTCCAACAACAGCGGTGGCTGTTCAGTTATTTGAATGAAGTGGGGGGCAATTGACAACCTGGCCAGAATTTGGTATAGACCCATTGTCTTGTGATGGATGCCAAATGTAGTAAATGGAAATCCAACATTGTTCCAAAATGCAATTCAGTTATTCCGAGACCTCACTTATGAGTATTGCTCATAGCTGCAAATTTCAGCCGGTTCTTTGACTTTATCCTCATGTTTCACTTTATCCTCCGTGAAATCACATCCATTATTATTGAGTACTGCTCAGGTTTTTCCTATAGGATGAAAGGAAAATGTATATGACACAATCATAATTTTACCAGCTTAGCTTGTGAGGGTGTGATCCATAGTGTGTTTAAATTCAGTGCTTTGCACAGCTTTATACATGTGAAAATGTATTCTTGAAAACAAATGAAAAATAAAAACCCACGAGTTTGGAAAGAAAGAGTGCTACTTTACCTGTATCGTTGTGTCTTTTTATAAGCTTATTCAAGGGGCAGCCTCGACTGCAAACCATTATATCGGCTCGGTAGCATTAATTTTACTGCGATTTCAAACTTTTTGTTGTCGTCTCATTCTAGAAAAGTTGCTCTATTTGATGTATTTCGATTCATACAAATACTACTTCGAGCAAATGCGAATATCACGTACCTGGCGCATGTGAATTTTTGGCCTTTCAAAAGGCAGCCTAGTGGAGGTCCAAGTCGTTGAAAGCGTCTGAACATGCAGGGAACCATATAGGTTTCACATTTGTGGCGAGGAAATAAAAATATGGCTCTTAGTAAAGATTATAGGGGCTTAAAGGCGAAACCTTTTAGCCGCCATAACTCAACTCCCCTCCCCTCCCCTTCCCTCCAAGGGTTGCGTGACTTCTCCCAACCCCAGCCCTGTTAGTTGAGGTCTCGACTTGTCCGTCCCATGGTGCGGAATGGTTTGCCAATTTTTCATTTTTATTTGATCATCGACAGAGGAAAATTGAAAATTGATCGGATATTTAACGCATGGATCATTTCCTCCATCTTGAAAGCCCGCACCTTGAAAAATCAAAGAATTAGACCCCGATTGGAAAGGTCCTGAAAAAGAATGATTTCAAATCGATTGGCTGCTATTCAATTCTTCTTTATTCCTTTGCAAACAAAAATTAAAGATTTGTATTGTCATTTTTAATTTTTTTTCTATACTTAACCTTTATTTTCTTGTTTGTGTTTGTTGGAATTTTATTCTCAACGTTCCTTGGTAAAAACAAATGAAACATAAAAAATACAAAATCCATTTTTTCATTTTTTATTTTTCATGGAAATCAAATGGACGCAAGACCCACGGACCATTAACGCACACAAAATATTATTTTTCAATTATTGTGGAAAAAATGGAAAATTGAATTGGCCTAAATGTGCACGGACCCTTAATGTTTTGTTTCTAATCTCGTATTTAAATTGACCAAATGAGGAGCAATCAAAACAATAAAAAATGGGAATTCGTGTCCCTTCAATTCCTTGATATTTTGGCAGTCCATCCAAGGGAACTACTGGCAAAAAGAGTTTTCAATTTGCCTTGGATTTACAGGTTGCATGCTTTAATTTATGAAAACCTCGAGTAAAATAAAATAAGGCCTGAAATGTTGCAAAGGCCCTTTATTCAGTTGGGCTTGGTTTTGTGATTTATTTTGTAGAGAAAAGTATGCCATAGCACACATGTACAGAGCACAGTTTGTTAATCATTAACATTTTATGATTTTTAACCCACAACATGGTTTGTCTGAGGGTGCACATAAAAAATGATTACTGCGAGTGTTTTCCATCGCATATTCATAAAATACAGCAGTCACTGTGATATAGTTACATATGAGGTTATAAGTAGAGGTGAGTGTTCCCCCAGTGAGGACACATGTTTATCCACACCAGTAGTGCTTCTGTTCAGCCATGTATTCTGAGCCATGATCAGAAGTACTCTGCAAATTATTATTTAGTTTGAAGGTTAGGCTGTTAATTGAAAGGACAAGGGGGATGTAGTTATCAAGAAGATTGAAAAGAGTGCTTTATTGCATGTCTTTAATTTGAAGAATTTCCTTGTCACAGCCTTTCTTGAAAAGTGTCCATGCAAAATCCATAAACAAGTTCTGGTATAAACTTATCAGTCATCTTGCTTTGGAAAAAGTGTTTCATATAGAGAATTAAAATTAGGATGAGAAGAACTGACAGCATGTTCTCTGCTGTTTAGAGAGATGTGCAGTGGCTCAACAATTGGAACAATGGACAGAAGTGATGGCTGAGGGGTCACGTTATGAGGAAAGGTGTTACCTTGAGAACCAGTAGTGAATGAAGATAAACGGGCAGAGTTGTTATGTGAAACAGCCATATTTGAAGCTCTTGAAGTTCTGGATTATGATTGGAATCTTAAACACTCATAGATAATTCATTTGTTTGCAGTAAAATTGACAAATGTGTTGAATTCATCAGGCTCATTCAAATGGGATTCTTTGTTGCTTATAAATTCAATGTACACTTAAGATTTCACTAGTTGGAGTCAGATCCTACATAATGAAATGTAAGGTGATCAGCAAGTTGATATGAAGAAAAACACTCCTGATCATTAAGTTTTTGATATCCATTTATTGTGAATACAGTTGTTGACCATTTCCTCATATCTTATACTTCCGAAGGACTAACAAATTAAATTATATTTTAATTCCATACTTGTAAACTTTAAAAAGCTTGGGGCTTGATATTAATTAAAAAGGGAATACTGTTTGGTGTGTCACTCTTAACATCGCTTTGTTCCCTGGGCATGGTGTAGTGAGAACTTACTAATTTCCTGTTGTCATTTTGTCATCAATTTTCAACTTGAATGGTCTGATTCTTTGGAAATGAACACAGAGAAGGGGGAACTAAATTTGCTTGTAGGTGATGAGATCATTCTTACAGATTGAGAGTGGTGTACATGGGAATCATAGACCTTGCTATGCCCTTAGACAGTGGTTACTTATTTCCGGTTCACAGATTTAGCTCCCTAGGGATTTGGGATGTGCTTAAACTCAAAACCTTAACCAGTTATTTTGCTCTAGTTCCCTGACGCTAACACCATGTAAGATAAGTAAT